>NW_022985026.1:662766-764655 GCF_010015815.1 Dothidotthia symphoricarpi CBS 119687
ACACGCTCACACGCTCACACGCTCACACGCTCACACGCTCACACGCTCACACGCTCACACGCTCACACGCTCACACGCTCACACGCTCACACGCTTACACCCTCACACACACACACACTCACACACTCACACACTCACAAATTCGCATTCACACTCGCATTCACACACATTATAGAGGGTGTCCCAAGGTACACGGTACAAAGGTACGGTCTACAGACGTTGCAAAAGCATTGACCAACGCAAACAGAATCTAAAACAGGGTTTCACGCGTTTGCTATTACACCTGTTTCTACCTTCACTTCGACTTCCTGACCCCACTTCACTTCGACTTCTCGACCCCGCTTCTCGACTATTTAACTGCTCAAATCTTCCCAACTCTCAACCTCCTCTACTCTCAACCTCCTCGACTATCAACTTCCTCGACTGCCAATCTCCAGAACACAACTCAACACACGAGATCTATACCAGTTTCTCTACAACCTGCAGACACTGCACTGCTTTCATCCTCACCTCACCTTACTCTGCTGTATGTAAAACTGCGTTACCCCATGGTTGTCACTAATGCCCTCTCAGTGTGTCAGGACGACCTTTCTCTCACTTACCTGACTATTCCCAAAACTTCTTTCTCCTCTCTACCCCACCGACCCCAACCTATCTCAACTGTACGTGAATCACGATGCCGAGGTCTGGACAACGAAAGAAAGATGGTCCTGCTCGCGACAAGAACAACGAGAGATGGGCCAATATCAACCGCAACCGCAACCGACAAGAACCTCCGCCTCCGCCTCCGCCTCCGCCTCCGCCTCCGCCTCCACCTACGCAGCCTCGACCCCCACCTCCACCTCCACCTGCGCTGCCTCGACCCCCGCCTCCACCTGCGCTGCCTCAATTCCCGCATCCACCTACGCAGCCTCGACCCCCGCTCCCGCCTACGCAGCCTCGACCTCCACCTCCACCTACGCAGCCTCGACCTCCACCTCCACCTACGCAAACTCGACCCCCGCCTCCACCCACACAGCCTCCACCGTCTCCGCCGTCATTTTCACCCACATTGCAAGATGATGACGATGAGCTTTATCGTGACCCTCCGCCTCGAACAACACCTCAAGCTCCTATGCAACAGCCGCGTATACCTCAGTCAAGCACGCAGAATCCATCAGTGCAATTGCCTCCATATATACAGGCGCGTCTGGCAGATCGAAGAGCGGCAGAGCAAAGAGAGGTAGAGCATAAACAGAAAACAGCGAGGGAGATAGAACATCAGTCCAACGTCTTCGAGGCAATGCAAAAAACCAGCGACCTCACATACCTGCCTCCTGCAGAGACTGCACTTATCAAAAGGCAAAGTCACTTTGATGCAGCCAAGGTTTTTGGTTGCAAGAACGCTCGTAAGTTAGGCGCAAATTCAGTGCAAGCAGGTAACAATCGTGCTAACTGTAAGCTCAGCTATCGTTAACCAAACCGGATCATCGATATTCGCTGAGTATACTCACCCAACTCGATTTGCGCATGCGGGCATGGCACCAGATCAACAGCCTCGACTACTAATTGTCTTCTCAAGACAGAGCGGTGGTGGTCGTGATGAAAACGAAGGACAAAATATCATTCAGCAAGACCGCATATACGCTTTACGATGGATGCATGCGAACCCCGACATAAACTACGTCAGACTGATTGTCCAACACATTGCAAATCGGACATCGCGCGTTCCTCTCCCAAGTAACGTGAACGTCCACCATGCAACAGCTGATGCTGTATGGGGCAATCTACTCCGTTCGTTGGCAGGGGTTCCACCAAGGACTACTGTTGATATGCTTGTCCGTGGCTGGGACGGAATCACTACTGTGATAAACGGCTTGGATACATTTCTACGACGATTCACCGATCCTCATGGCCAGGACCTCAGGTTCAACTTCATTTATTTCCAACGGCGGGATGGAACACCGCAGGCTATAGCAACCATGTTTGGTCACTGGTGGGATGTGCCACTGCCAAATACCCGCCACCGGTTCCTCGAAGACTCTATGCGCGCACGCATACATCCTATCTTCAGCCATGCACAGTACCTAACAACGTATCCGCAGTACTTCTCGTTGTACAGGAACCACGAAGCTGCAAAGGCTGGAAGTCCTCTAATCACCCTCTTTCACGTCTGGCAGGCTCTGGATGATACGAAAAACAATTCTGGCACACCTGGAGGCGGTCTGAACGATCCCGGTTTCAACAGAAACAGAAACAAATTCGGCTAAGGGGGAGGTGCATGGCGAGAAGATGAGTGATGGGGAGAAGATGAGAAGGGGAGAATGTGGGTGGTGAGGAGAAGGAGAGGAGGAGATGATTAAGAGGGGTGTGGATAGAGATGTTGAGCCTAGGTTGCAGAGGCCTGGGGCTGCGAAGGGGGGAAAGAGTGTTGGTGGGGATGGGAGTGGGGATGGGGAGGGCGATAGCGAAGCGAGTCGACCTGCGAGTGGTGGAATAAGCACAGCCACTCTCCGCCACTCTGTATGTCTAATCGTCAATTATTGCTTTGCTAAGACTCTTCCCCAGCATTAAACGGATTGAACAAGTTTATATGGTAGCCTCCCGACCTGAAGCCTTGGAACGGGAAGTGATGATGTCCGACATGGAGCCACAGCTCTCTCCCTCACAGTGCTCATTCCCGACACCCGACTGACCGTTCCCCACACAACACCACCTTTTGCCAACTACACCTCGATCGCAGATCGCAAATCACACCAAGAACCACATACGAAGTACTCCACAGACACACAAAGTAATCATGCCGTACGGTCGCGGCGGCGCGGGAAACTTCTACAAGGCGCAGGAAGAGAGCAAGAAAGCCGCCGAGGTACACTCCCTGCACCCCAATCGCACGACGAAATACTAACACGCCCCTCAAGGACCTGGAAGAAAACCGCACCCAACCCACCACCTCCACGACTGCCACATCTACCGCCGCCCAAGCCGCACAACCGTACGCGCACACCGGCCGTGGCGGCGCAGGGAACTGGTACGAGCCCGCGACGCTGCAGCAAACGGGCACCTTCACGCAGCCGGACGACGCGACGCGGCTGCCGACGGGCGAGAAGCCGGCTGTGAGCGCGCCGTGGCATCCCGAGGGGGTGGAGTTGCCTGTTGCGCGCAGCGGGAGGGGGGGTGCGGGGAATTTTGTGTGGAAGGGGGAGGCGCATGGGGAGAAGATGAACGACGGGGAGAAGGAGAGGGAGGAGATGGTTAGGAGGGGCGTGGAGAGGGATGTTGAGGCGGGGTTGCAGAGGCCTGGGGCTGCGCGGGTTGGGGGGAAGAGTGTGGGTGGGGATGGAAATGGGGAGGGTGATGGGCAGGGGTTGGAGTGGGTGTATAATTAGGTGAAGGGTTGGGATGGTTGTAAGGTCGTCTTGTGTAGTCTTCAAAAAAGGATAAGAGACAAGTCAATATTCGTGTACTTCATGGATTCGTGAATTATGTATGTGCTACAAGCATTGGAGTATGCTCATATGAAGCCCTCCCATCGTGATATGCAATGCCCATTGGACAGAAGTTGAAAATCTAAACAAAAACAAGGATTCTGATTTTACACCATTTCGCCAGTCGTTACCACCCGTTTGTCATGATTTGAGAGAGTGAGAAAAGAGAAGATGAGAAAACCGTAACCACGAGCAAAACGCCGATCCAAGAGCGAGTCTACATGGCCTCAGTGCACCATACAACGAGCAACATGCGTCTTCAGTAGATCCCGTAGACCATCTCAGAGCGTGACGAGTAGAGCGATGTGTTCTCGAAAAAGTATCATAGAGCACTCCAAGCCATTCGACTCAGGCCTTGCTCCGCTTAGGAGTGGCTAGAAAAGCGAGTCTGGACTTGCTGATAGCGCTTCCACGGCTGGGAGTACGGCCGGGAGTACGACGAGGTAGCTTGCTGGTGCTGGCGGGTGTCTTTGGCGGCGCAGGGGTGGGCTTCATCTTCTTCCGGGAACGCATGTCGTCTTCATCAGGTCCATCATTCTCCTTATCAGAAACCTCCTGGACACTCTCTAGCTTTCGCTTGGTTCCGTCGAGAGGGGCTGAAGCATCGCTTGGACGAACCATCCGAATAGTGCCGGTTGATGCGGGACCTAGAAGCAAATAGGTCAGCAAGTTGTCAAGGCCAGATGAGGAAGACTGGAAGGGTATCGTGATGGACAGATCCACTTACCAAAAACTGCACGCTTGCCAGACTCAAATGAGAATTGGCGTGGGTGGGTAGCCGTCTCATCACCAAATGTCAAACGCCGTGAGGGCGAAGCGACGGGCGACTCATCGACTCGAGGAAGGTCTGGATACTGAACGCTTGGCTGTACATTAGGATAAATGACGGCTCCAGCAGGCACTTCACCACCAGCCTTGAACTTCATAGGCGATGGAGACTTGCCCAGCTCGTCGTGGATTGCCCGCTCCACCGTGCTGCTCGAGAAGTTGACATGCTTCTTGGCAGGAGCCGTGGCAGGTACAGTAGGGAAGGCCCTCTCAAAGGTGAAAGCGGGTGGGGGAGACATGTGCGTGCCTTCTGCGACCTTCTGAGGATCATTTGAGAACTTGCGGTTGGGTGTACGGAGGATTGAGCGGACGCGCTGCAAGTTGAAGCTCGCCTAGTAGAGATTGGGTCAGCAGTGTTCAAAGCGTATGGCTGAAGGATGCAACTCACCTTGCGCATACTGTCACGGGCGCTGTCTCGCATAGCCCTCGCTACATTGGTAGGGGAGAACATGTTGCTTGTAGAGGGTGCCTGCTGCACAGAGGGAATCATAGACGTTGACCTTGCGACCTTGACGCTTTGCGAACGTGCCATGGAGGACTTGGTAGGCGTCATGAGCCTATCGGCAAGGCGAGGCAGCGCAGTCTGGGAAGTGATTTTACGGGCTGGGGTGGGAGTAGGAGCCACAGACGCAGCTTCAGCCTCGCTATCACGAGAGACGGGACGAGTGGAAGCAGCATCGTCAGCTTCGGTTCTCTTGACACGCTTTGTGCTTGGGCCTGGTCTGTCTTCGCGGTCGTGTGTAGAAGGACCAGGGCGAACGGTAGATTGCGGGCGCTTCAACGGCGTGGAGGCGGTTTTGCTTGCAGCGGACTCAGCCAGGTCCATCTTCGACTGTGTACGCTTCAACCTGCTCGACTCCGGTTTCGCCAGGTCCGGCTTGGAAGGCGTCTTCTTCAACGATGGACCACCCACTGGCTTGAATCGGCTGGGGTCTGCGCGGAAAGCCGACGCATGGTTCGCGATTGAGTCCATCTTCTTGAACTGAGCCATGTGCACGTCGCTGAAGCGCGCCATCTTGCCGCTGGGCGCCGCCTTCTTGCGCTCTGGGGACACATCCGCCTTTGTAGAGAACTCGGTCGCCCCAAACAGCGCACGGCTGCCACCTGGAGTACCGCCAACCGGGGTGCTCTGCAAGAGATTGCGCGTGCTCGGGCTCAGGCCTGCATCAGCCTGCTTGACGCCCTTCAAATCGGTGGAAAGCGGGGCCTTGAAGCGGAAGTGGAAGTCGGGCGACGAGTCGGGGCCGAGGATCTTGTTGGTGGACGCAGGCACAGGCGTCTTCGAAGGCGTTCCGTGGCTCATGCCAGCAGCTGCTTTTGGCGGTGCCGTGTGAGAACCCAGCGACTGGAAGCCCAACCAACGCGCCTCGTCCCGAATCTTTGCTGTGGTAGCGTGATGCAGCGCTGGATGCATCTCCTCGCCGGCAGGCTTAATGGGCGTGCGATTCTTCGGGGTGCGGCTGGCAGCGGGCAGCAGTGACTTGCTCTTGGACGCTGTCGGTGTAGCAGCTGTCTGCGACTGCGCAACCACCTTTCGCGGCGTCTTCGTGGGGGCAGGCTCAGGGAGTTCGGGAAACTCGGGCAGCGACGGTAGCTCCGTTAGCGACACGCTTTCTTGCGCTGTTGTGAAACTGTCGTCTGCTTTGGCGGCAACATCTGCAGGCTGGCGGTGAGGTATCAGCATATGTAAACAAACAATACCAGATATTGCTACACGCGCGTACCTTCTGCAGCCGGGCTGAACGTCGCGCCATGTTGGCAGTAGCTAGATGTGATATCGACTTGAATGTAGCCGGAGGAGGAGATTAGGTTAGGGCAATCTGTGGGGTGAGTTTGGAAAAGGCAAAGGGTGAGCTAAGTTCGGCTTGCGCTCGCCAAGATAAACAAACGCACTGACCATGTCTCGTCCCTACTAGGAAGCGACGCTACGTCATATGTCAGCGTGATAGCTCCAGAAAATACTGAGGTTCTTGAAGGATACCTATATCGAATGTTAATTTGGCATGGCTCAAGGAGAGGAGTGGACGAGGTGTCAAAATGCTGCGATGTTGTCGATACGAACATCCTCAAGGAAAGGTATAATCTTCCAGTAAACAAGTAGTACATTGCTGAGAACACTCCACTCAGAAAGTAATATAGTATAGCAAACGCACATGACTCCTAACGCAGTGATCCACCAACCCCAAGGGTATCATCCATGTATTCATAATCATGATATCGTGTGACCTCCCCTCTGTCTCGGCCATCGATCCCCATCTACTGCATCTCTACCTCCATTTCCTTCTTGACATCGACACTGCTACTTCTACTACGGTCCTGCTCGTCCTTGCTACTAAGATCCGCACTCGCCCTCCCCACATCGATACCCAACCCACTACCTCCCGCAGCTGGACTTGCTCCCTTCCCAATCCCGAGTTTTTCAATCCCCGCGACAAACCCTTGTCGCAGGTCTTGGCCTAGTGCCGCTGCGGCATCGAATGGCGTTGGCGCTGTACTCACTTGTTCAGCAGGCTCTCCTACGGCATGTGTAGGTGGTAAGTGTGTCGTTGTCCCCGCACCCGTTGCATCCTCCGCCGTCTCCGTACCCGTAACGATCGGTTCATACGGGACGGGTGTAGTCGACCCACTCTTCCCATTCGAAGTATGACTCGTTTGCGGTGTGAGGTTATGTGGTGTCTGGGGACCCGGTCCGTTCATCTCATCATCAGTCCTTCCAAAGCATTCGTGCCACCACCTTGCCTCGCCCTTATGTGGGAAAATCATGCGTTCCTTGCCTCTGACCGTGTCGTCAATCTCTGGCTCGTATCTCGGGTTCATAAACTCCTGCTTTCGACAGAGAAAGTAGTCCCACACGCTTCTTGTGCGCTCCTTGGCCCTAGTGTCTATGCGCTCTTTCTCGTTGTCAAATAGGAATGTGCCGTATTGGCAGGAGTAGAGATGATACAGAAGCCGTCTCAAGAAACGCTCGCTGAATTCGAAGCGGGTTGGGTGCTGGTAGTGGAGTTGATATACGCAGTCGAGGAATTGGTGGAAGACAGGTGATAGCTCATTGACCTTTGTAATCCTGTGTTCCTCTGCTGCACCAATCTTGGATGCAGGTTTAGGAGTAGACGTGTCAGCGACATCTGAAACATTTTCCGTGCCATTCTCTCCCGGTATTTGATTGAGAGATTCGTTAGATTCGTTCTGGCGATTAAAGAGCCCCCGAGCGCCACGAAGCGCATTCTCGAAGGGATTCCCACCACCCTGACCGTCGTTTTTGCGTTCTATCCGCTCGTTCTCGATGGTGAACCACTTCTCGTGACTCAAGAACCCAGACCGATGGCGGAACATATGACCAAACGATAACCAGTCCTTCTCGACGAGGACTATGAAGCCTTCCAGAGTACGGTAGTAAGGATCAAGTAGGATTTGACTGAGTGCGCTGAGTTGACTCGTCCGATCCCAACCATCTGAGCAATGAATCAGTACGTGCGAATGCATGATGCCCACTGTCCGAGCTATCAACCCAACGCCATCCAAGATGTTGGCTATATGCTTGATCCAGTTGCTCTTTGCCAAGAGCTGCTTGTTGGGCGGAAAGGATGTCAGATCAGACTCCTTCAACGCTTCGATTATGGTGTCAAGAGACTTCCGCATTACGTGAATGTTGTCAATTCCTAGGTAGGCTTTCTCCGCGCCGGGGTAGTAGTCCATCTTCTCAGAGCCCAGTCCAACTGCCTGCATTGCATATGCATTGACAGTCGGTCTGGCATCCACAATCAGGTTGCGCTGTTGAGCTCCATACACCTTGGGGATCTCAGTGTCAGTCTCAAAAGATTCGGCGAGATCTTCCACAATAGTTCGTCCAGAATTAGCGGCCTCGGTATCCACTGCGCCTACAAAAGATCCATTAGCACTGGCTTCCTCAAGGTTTGCTACGCTCGAGTCAGGAGTTGGATCCGTAGGGTTTGGGCCGAGCGATTGTGCATTTCTCCACCCACGATTGGTAGCAAAGATAGCTGCAACGAGTCTCTCATCTTGGGCGTTCCTTTTGCCACTGAGACCTGGTGTTGGCTGCGAACTTCGCGTTATGGAGCAGTTATTCAAGGGATGGCGGTAGACAAGCGCTGGTATTCGTTGGCGCGAACGGTACTCGCCAGCGTACCTGAGGACGCTATCTGAGACATTCGAGGGGACGACGAGCAGGGCGGGGTATGTCTTCGAGTACTGTTCCATGCGTTAAGACGCTGTCTTCGTCCCAGTATACACACATTCCGTACCTTGTATTCGACGTTGATCTCTGATATCCGCCAGCCCTTGTCTGTGTCCTTGGGACTGATGCCTAACCGTTTCCACTCACGACGTGCATCGTATACATCCCACCCATTGCACTGGTCTTCAGGAGGCTTTGGTTGGTAGCTAAAGGCGAGCAGCTTATCTAGTCGCCCTATCTTGCACGAGAGTGCACGGATACTGTCATACACATCACGCGCCTTCTTCTCGTCAGGAAAGAAGAAGGCGAAGAAGGTGAAGTCGCGACATCGTATGCGAATCGAGGGCTGTTGTTGGCGCAATACCGGTGGACTCGGCTTGAGACAGCAGTAAGAGATCAGAGGATACGTTATCCATACTTCTTTCTGTCGGGCTGGTTTCGCGTCGGGCGGAGCGTCGGGCGGAGCGCTGGGTAGGTAGCTGAAGACGATGTGGTGGGGCATGAGGTGGAGTGTGCCTTCGAAACGCGTTCCTCTACGCATGAGGTAGACATCTTCTACCTTGCAGAGGTCAGCATGGTGTTGTGTGCCTGGTGAACACCAGGGTATCTACCTTGCTCACTCGTATCCGCTCCATTGCGGGGGAGTGTAGGTACCGGGGAGCTGCCGACTGTCTATATGATGGGGCTGGAAAAGCGCGGGTGTTTATTGATAATATCTTATACAGCCCTGGTAAGGGAAAGGAGAGGAGCGAGAGATATCAGACTACTACTTTCCCTCTCGACAGTTGTGTTTGCATGCTCGTTGAATGGATGTCCGCAGCTTACATACCTAGTAGCAAGTGGACGAGCATCACGGCTTGGCACAACGTCACACCTATCTTGCTTCTACTAGTGACATTAAAATATAGCACTTACAAAAGAGACCCCCCACATATTTTTGGTCTTCTGCTATTTAGATGCATAAAAGCCCTCAGTTGGTCATGAACAATCATGGTGTGTGGCAAAAGAGGTCCCACAACTACATCACACGACACATAGCACGAGGGTAGGTCAAATTGACAAAACAAACTTTAGTACGTTTACACTATAGATGATCTCCCTCTTAACCAGAACTTTGAATAATATAGACGGTCCTCAACAAAGCTAGGTCATAGAGGTGTAGATACTGAATACCATAAATTCATTTATGAAGCACTTACCTCTCATAGCACAAGCTAACCACCAAATTTGTCAGTAATACTGCCCGCATGTACGGAGCTCCACGCATGAAGCATTGTTAAATCTACTCTCCTGCTGGAGACCGGGAGAAGAGAACTCGAAAACTGGCACTGTCCAGAATCGGACTTATACAATGCTGCCATGTTTCGACTAAGCCGGGGGCGGAGGTGGTGGCGGAATATCGCTGGGAGGAGGTGGGGGAGGGATATCACCAGGAGGAGGCGGCGGGGGCACGGATCCGGATGGTGGTGGGGGAGGCGGAGGAAGACCATCAACAGAGCCATAGGTGTTGAAGAGGGGGCCTAGGCCAGGAGGAGGCCCAGCGGGAGGAGCGGGAGCGCCATATCCAGGAGCACCGTAGCCCATGCCAGGAGCACCCATTCCAGGCGCAGGCTGATCGTAACCGGACCCGTAGTTGCCGTATCCGTACGAGGCAGGTGCTGCAGGAGGCGCCGCAGACGCCCAAGGAGCTGCGTTATTACCACCGCCATAGTTGTCCTGACCATAGGATGCTCCTCGACCACCACCGCCACCACCAGCCCAAGGCGGGGGAGCAGCGCCGTTGTTGTCGCCTTGGTCATCGTGGTCGTTGCGTGCCCATGGCGCAGCACCGCCAGTTGGACCACGTTCCCAAGGCTTGACATTGCGCTCGCCTCCATTGTCGCCACCGCCACCGCCGTTGTTGTACTCGATAGCTCCACGAGGTTGACCGCCACCGCCCATTTCAGCCATGAAGGCATCCAGTTCGTTCTCGGGCGCGCCACCGATGCGGCCTTGGTTGCGTTCACCACCGAAGCGGTTGTCGTTCCCGTTGCGCCAGGGCTGACCAACTTTGCGATCAGGACAATCGCGCGCCATGTGACCAGCTTGACCACAAACACGGCAGATGATGCTGGCCGTGAAGTTCTGTTTCTGGGGGCAGTCGTACTTGCGATGACCAATCTCACCACAGTTCTGGCAAGCTTGGTTCTCATCGTCACGGAGCGTACCGTTGAGGGCGGCAAGCTCACGAAGCTGGTTGCGCTTGAGTTCGTTCTGTCCTTCGGGAATCGAGGCAGCCTGGTTGTGATGAGTAAAGATACACTTTCCAAAGATCGCACAACCTACCGTTTCAATGACGTTGTGAATAAGCTTCTTGGCCTTGTTGACCTTCTCCTCAGTGTCGGCCATGATCAAGCAGTGCAGATCTTCCTCCTGGTTGCTGGTGTGAGCTGCGTCAGAGCGTCCTTTACCCTCCTTGACAGAGCCTTTGCCACGAATCGCAATCTTCGCGCCGGACTCAGACTCCATCTTCTTCAGAGTGTTTCCACGAGGGCCAATAAGCAAACCAACTGTTAGTGCAAAAAGCTGTGGTTAGTCTTTGATCAAAAAATTGTGTGAGCAATAGGACGGATAGGGTTAGTGACATAGCTATACTGCAGGTATTGCCGGATGCGTATGAGCACCGAGCAGGCTGAGCAAGCTGTCAAGACAAAGGCTAGGATGAGGGGGGAGTTAGAAAGGAAAGTTAGAGGGGTTAGTTTCGTACTGAAGTTAATCTCCGGGTAGTCATTGACCGGAACATAGACCTTCTCCTGTGTCTTAGTAGGCCGCCTATAATCGGCAGGCGGGTGGTAGTTAGGAAGCGTCTTCATCGCCTTCTCTACAAGCTTGTGACGCTCGTCTTCGAGTCGCTTTCGGTAGCGGAACTCGCGTGTGTTGACACGGCGACCGAAGTTGTCGTATTGCGGGGGAGGCGAGGGGGACCTGAACGAATCAATATACATTTCATTTTCTGGAAGGGGGGGGGGGGAACGCGTACCTGTCCCCGTCGGCTGGAACGACATCGTTGATCTTCAGTTTCTGCGTAATCTCTTCAATGCGCAGATGCAAAGTGTACGCGTCAAGCTGCTCAGTAGTCATGGCTGAGTGGATGGCCGTGGGCAAACCCATCAAACCGGCCGCCTTGTTCTCGCTGGCATCACCCCATCGGTTGCGCTTCTTGCGCTGTCTTGGACCCTCGGGATCTGTAGTGGAAATGATTAGTATTTGCTTGATGACGCGACGCGACAAGACTTACCACGAGTTGGACTGCGACCGCGTTTCAGTTCGGACAAACCCTCCGCAGGCGCAGAAGGGTTGTATCCTGTGTCATCTTCGTCGCCGCCAAATCGACGACGGCTTCCAAGCGGAATATTGTTCGAGCCGGTAATACCCTGGTTGCGCCACGACATCTTGTTGTGAAAGATGGTGGTTGCTCGATGATGGTTGTGTTGAGTGAGAGACAAGGAGCGGCCGCCAGAGAATCGGGAACCGGAGCTTCATTTAGGCCTAGCCAATTCCAACAATCACGTGATATTAGGCTGGCTGTCTGTATGACTGATGTTCAAATTTGATTGCATGAATGCAATATTCATCAGCATTATGAGTGGCGGAAATCAACCTGGTTCAATAACGGTCTTCTCTCCTTGCCCTGTTTTCACAATGTCTGTGGACATGAATCGTAGTTTTTCTTGTCAGCACCGCTTCTGGTCGTTCTTTCTAGCCTATTGTGAAACTGAACAAGTGGACCTTCTAGTTAGTGTAATCGTCTCATCCTCATAAGGCGACAAAACTATACTCCACGCGGCTTGAGTCTGCCGGTCAGAACTCCTCATTGACACAACTCCAGCTAGCATACGACGTAAATAGTGACGTCTGACTCTTCGTTTTTCAAAGAGAACTCCAACCTCTGAACATAACTCAGAAATGAGCCAAAAAAACAAATCGCAATTATACTCTAGGATATGTTCCATTTATAAGCAAACTTCATATTCGTCATACCTGCCCCTCCCTGACCCCACATCAACGTCGTAGTCGGGCTCGATATAGACTCTCCCTCGGTAACACTTCTCAACTCTTCGCTTTCCTAAATTCTTTTGTATCTTCACATCCCCAACTACTGTGGCATTCATCCTCAGCAATATGACGTCTCAAGAACCCTCGGTCAACCTTTATACCACACAGACGCCTAATGGCATCAAAATCTCCATCACCTTAGAGGAGCTTGGGTATGTACCGATTGAGCCATATCCACCTTTCATATAACTCCTCTATTTGCCACATTCCGATCGTCGTTGAAAGTCGACGCGATATTCTTTCTGCATCCAGCCCTCAGTCGTTGATTGCACCCCTAAACTTCTCCGTACTTCGCAACATGTTCCTCACCTCAAGCTCCTTCACCCCGGAATCCTTCCTATCGAGATCCTTGTGAAGATTAGAACACCTCAACTCTCATTCGAGCCATCTCGTCCTCTTCTTCAAGCATGTGTGCAAGAATTCATTGTGGGCTTTGAAATGTTTGCAGTTCGATGGTACGCTCCGCGATATAGATGGCTTTAGATTTATACAGAGGGATCATCGTCCAGTTTCAACTTTATACAGCGCACCTTTTTTCCAGTCTCCCAAATCCTACGAGACAAAAAGCACCTTTTGATCTTTTTCTACGCTGATCGAATCACATCCCTCCTGCAAACGGTTTACGCTTCCGTAGAGAGTAAAAAAAACAAGCATACTAAGGCCGTTGCAGTGTCCCCTACAAGACCCACAAGATCGACATAAGCAAGAACACGCAGAAGGAGCCCTGGTTCCTCGCTATCAACCCCAATGGTCGTATCCCGGCTCTCACTGATACCTTCACCGATGGACAGACAATCAATCTCTTCGAGTCTGGGAGCATCATGCAGTATCTGGTCGACCGATATGATACGGAGTACAAGATCAGCTACCCAAAGGGCACGAGGGAGTGGTACGAGATGAATAACTGGCTCTTCTATCAAAATGCCGGGGTTGGACCAATGCAAGGACAAGCCAGTAAGTTTACTTTCATCTACGTTGGATGAGAGATACGTTTTAGGGACAGAGCGAGTAAGCGCTACGAACGAACACGGCGAAAGACAACATGGATGGTTGTCCAGGCGTAGTGATCGCCTTACATGGATCCTCTCACACCCTCTTCAACAATCTGATGTCGCATCAAAACATGCAAGGAAGTAGCGGTGGAATCTGACTATTAACGGAGTTCCTTCCGCGGAGAGCACCACGAGTTACCACACTATGGGGAAACGCCTCCCGGAGTATAGATCAAGTTGGGCATGGTGCAACCTGGGCGTATCTAGTACGCGCGCTAACTTGCATCTGCAGACCATTTCACTCGCTACGCTCCCGAGCACATCGAGTATGGTGTAAACCGCTACCAGAACGAAACACGCCGTCTGTACTCCGTCCTTGAAAAGCACCTGGCTTCTGACAGCAGACCCTACCTGACTGGTCAAAAGTGCACCATTGCCGGTATGATTCCCCCGAAGCCTGTCAGGGCGAGTTCTAGCCTTGTGTCAGGCGCCACTCCTCGCTTCTTTCAGCCTTTTCATATGCCTACTTGGTCTTTGTTGCTGACCGTTTTAGACATCGCGCACTATGGGTGGGTCGCGGCTGCAGGCTGGGCCGGTGTCGAGATCGACGACTATCCTGCGCTGAAGGCCTGGGAAGAACGCATGGTAAGTTACTAGAATGCATTGTGGTGCTTGGACTGCTACGGCGTCTGAAACGATATGGCTACACACGTACCACTACTCCTCCTTACGACATAGTTCTAACGCAATACAGTACGTGCACTCTATCAAACTTCAACGTATCAAAGAGCATACTCTGACAATAGATTCTAACCAACAGGACCGAGCGCCCAGGCGTAGAGAAAGGCCGACATGTTCCCGATCCACACACGATCAAAGAGTTGCTCAAGGACAAGGCTAAGATGGAGTTAAAAGCAGCTGAGGCTCGTGAGTGGGTACAAGCTGGCATGAAGCAGGACGCCGAAAAGTCTGGAAAGTAAGTAATACTTCGTACCCCGAGTACTTTTGTGGTAGACCAAAGATGTTGTGTTCCTAACAGTAAGGATTTTTGTGGTGAAAGAGCTCAAGAGCGAATCATTTTGTAGAGTGTGACGCGTCGCTGTTCTAGAGGTGTTGGGACTCCCCAGCTGACCAAGGCGATGAACAGGCTGTAGAGAAAATGGACACATTTGCCATTTGGAAATCTTTGACCTTTGCTGTGCATTACACACAAGATCTACTTTGTTAACATGTGCAAAAGCTCGAGTGTATGGTGATACTACGGTCGTCTTTTCCAAAAAGTTTGTTAGCCATGGTGACTCTCCACAGCGACTGTTGTTGAAACCTCCACAGAGATAGTTTGCTGTTCAACTCTGAACTATTCAAACTACAGTTAATTCGTATTGTTACTTGTAAAGACTAGGTTAGGTGTCAGTAAAGCAGCCTATCTTCTGTTAATATCGTGCTGGTACTCGAATCGAAAGCTCACCCAAACTGTACTCTCCAACTGTATTGTTCGCAGGCGTTCCACAGCCCAGAGCCTCCTCCGTGAGTCTTTGATGTCATCAACCCTAACTCAACGTTCTATCATGATAGGCTAAGGTGTATGAGTGATGTGCCTGCTATTATTATGGAGTCTGGAAAGTCAGGGAACCGCTGCATATGAGCTTACTGTAGTCTTCTTCATTTAACCTTTGAAACCCCAGAGATGTTCCCTGCACCGGTGAATCAACAATGTAAAGATCAATGGAAAGGAGAGGAGGCATACCAAAGCCTATAGGTATTCACGACCGGCCAAAACTTGGCAGTCACACAATACACGGCCCAAGAACACTTATCTGATCTTAGTATGACCAAATAAAGTTTTAGGGTCGCGCTTGTAGACAGGATGACCTACCGGAAGAGATACAAAGACGATGTATCCTTGCTAAGTATTTTTTAGAGGCTGGGTAGAGTTCTGATCACTTCAAAAGACAATAGTCCGTAGCTGCTAGCTTACCGTGTCTAGATTACAAGGAAAACGTAGACGTACTTGGACAGTAAGACTTGACTATGGCATAGGACCAAATGCACGTGCAGCACACTCGTTCATTGCTGATGAGACAAGTCTAGTGAAACAAAACAGGTGATCGCTGCTTCGCTGTGCACTTACCATTCTGAGGAAGGTAGTATTGTGCAAATGCGCCAATATTTCTCAGGTGAGAAATGTTTCACGAGAGGGTGTATGTATCTTGGCTTAGAGGGAAACAACGTCTCTTCGTACTTGGATGAGACGTTTCAGTTCGTTCTCTACGGAAAACAGTTCAACATCTGGCAGGTGGTAATTTGTATTGAGCACAGCACCCTCTACGCGATTGGCGGAGTTATCTCCTAGAACCTGGTGGCTATATATATGTCGAAGGGTACGTGCTGGCAACAGCAACGCGGAGTATGTACCGAAGGCATGTGACAAGTTACAGGCCAATAAGTAACAGTGCCCTGATTTCGTGTAAGGAGAACTTTGACGTCGTCGGTTACTTCTCCCCTGCCGGCATCATGCCTGAAGGTATACGAATTGATTTTGCAGTAAGTGATGCACTCAAAAGATGACC
The DNA here is from genome assembly GCF_010015815.1 of Dothidotthia symphoricarpi CBS 119687. NCBI lineage: Eukaryota > Fungi > Ascomycota > Dothideomycetes > Pleosporales > Dothidotthiaceae > Dothidotthia > Dothidotthia symphoricarpi. Next base: position 678,914 of record NW_022985026.1, read on the forward strand.
CGGAGCATCTGTCGCGTCTACTGCATCAGGAAAGCCGCTAGTGATACAAACCACTTTGAGCACACGTACGTACTCATAGAGGCAGCATTACGCATAATTATAGAGATGTAGGGATGTAGTCGTTTCACGACCATATCGCTGCAGCACACTGTCCGTAACTTCATGCGTTGCGGCGATTGGTCCCAAGGTAGTGTACGCCCATCGCCTTAAAGCGGAATGGTGAGAACAAGTTTGTCTCCACGAAGTTGCATTAGCGAATTGCGTGGTTTTCGGGTCATATCAGGCCGCCTGGAGAAGGACGAGGGAACAGTACGTACCCCGATGGCATACTAGGTATGGTCTTTGATCCCTGTGTTACAAAAGAACTTCGGCATGCGTCTTAAGTGCTAGTGAGAGATTGTTAGAATCAACCACTTAGGACTGTTGTGACTCGCAACTGGCGACTCGTGAGAAGGTGGAGTAGTTCACGGCACTTTGCGCTAGTTCCGGAAAGTCGTTCAAGTCTCGCACGAGGGGGGGCCCACGTGTGTTCAGCCGAAAGCCACGACAAGACCCAAGCAAGAATGTTGGCTTCAGCTTTGTTGTCTTCCATTTCGTAATTGAGTTTGGTTCTCGAAGCCCGCATGGAAAGGTAGCCTCCGTGACATCGACGCTGGTATGCTTTGGCATCTGCATGGATCATCGTCGACTAGGGTTCCCAAGGTTAGCTGTAGTCCATTGCTCAGCTTTGGCCCCCATTTGCTACCAAAATAACGTGCGAAACCCGATTTCTATCAGCAGTTATTCCAACGTCTTTCTGACCAACCGTTCAGCCGTTCAAATCGAATTTGTATACGATGGAGCCTACAGCTGTTAGTACAAAAGCCGAACGAAAAGGGTCTGCGCCAGTGAAGCGAAGAGTGAGTCGAGCTTGTGACCATTGTCACCGAATGCGAACACGATGCAATGGACAAGCACCCTGCTCGCGATGTATAGGTACCGCACCAAGATACAACATTTGATGTAAGCTTCGCTGACACTTTGAAGAACTCGAGTACGTTTGCCAGTATGATCGGGAAAAGAAGAGACGCGGAAAGGTACCGAGACATATTCAGAGACAGAGAACAGAAGCGGCGGCGGCATCTTCGCATAGTCTCCAGACTCCAAACGATACACCGATTCAACACACCAGCTACTCTGAGAGACCACGAATGATCTCCGAATTGGAAGAGGACGTTTGGTCGCATTCGGAACCGACTTCGGCAGTACAACAGCATCCTTCCGGCAAACGCGTCTTTCAGAACATGCTGTCTGGACAGCGGCAACCTATGCACCCCGGTAAGTGGAGGTTCCTTGATGAGAGCAGAGCAATGACTTGGGCAGTGCTTTGAAAATGTGACTCAAGTACTGACGTTCCAAAGTCGGCCAGATGTTTGACCAACCAGTCCACCAGACGATGATAGACCCTATCATGATGGCTCCCGGTATCATCTATCCGCCGATACACACTCCACGAACGGAAGAGGTAATACACGCCATTCCAGGGATGCGCATGATGCCAGGTTCTATCGCATCGGTATACACGAATACGGGATTTCCTATGCAGTTCAGCGCAATTAGACGATCATCGCCGACCAACCACGGATATGTAGATAATGGGCCACCGTATTCTGGTCTCAATGTTGAATCAGTATACAACGGTAGTTTTACATCGTGCAGATAATCCATGGTGGTTCCGCATCATTCACCTGAGTTCAGTTGTGAGTGTTCCCAAAGCATGTGCTCTTCTTGAACATCACTTCGAAAGCTCTTCAACAATACCCACGGAAAAATATGTCCATGGATTCGCCCACGAAAGCGTTTGATACTACCTCAGTACGATATTCATGATGACGTCGTGGAGACATCATGACGGTAGTACACTTCAAAAGACCTTGTTGCTGCTTACACATCTTTGACATGGAGAATTTCTACGCATCCTAAAGGAATAGGGTAACTGACTAGTATTTGGGATCTTTTACAAAGCTGCCTCATGCTTCTGTAATTCGTGAGTAGATTATCAATTGAAAGACACGAGGCAGTCGTCAGAGTATATGTGCTCATGAATATGCAGTCGCCACAATTAGCATCCATTATCAGAGAAACTTCTGCAGGATCAAGGTTTCAATCTTGGCACATATAAAAAGCATCACACATACTCAAGAAACAACACTCAGAAGGAGACCAGAAATACTTTCGTCGTATCAGTAGGCCAACATGGGCAATGATAGAGCCATATGAAGGAGACTATGGGAAGAGAGGTGGTTTGAGTGTCTCGTCTAGGTTTGAAGGCGTTCATGTATGGCAGAAATATGGCTTTTGATGTTCCAAGAACGCTGAGCGGCTCCTGAATTTGTAGGATAGCAATTGGTTGTACGGCGATCCGGACAGGTTTTCAAAGGTAGTCGACGAGTCCGCGATTCACTGGCTGAACAAACACCATCGAGATGAAAATGTCAGATAGGAATACACATGTCAACCGCGCTTGACCAATAAATTGCTGTAATTTTCTGATGGATGCGTCGTACAGCGGGCTTTGTCACTTACCTTGTCTGTCCACCTTGCGCGTTTGGAAACGAACATGGTCGTAGATATAGTCATCTTCAAACTGCTTTAGGACACATCACACGACAACGAAGAAGATTTTAAGAACATTCAACCCTTTACCTGTGCTGTGGCTGTAGAACGGAATAACTTTGGAACTATTAACGATGTATGCCTGAACTCGAAGTAGGTAATCATGAGAGCACAAGAATTGAAATGACGAGAGTATTGTAATTTGACACACCAGTCTTGTGGCATTCTTATAAACTCTTCTCAATATCCATAACCTCCTTGATGGCCTCTGCGACAGCATCCACCTTGTCCTGCGGTAACCTCTTGAGTGGTCGGCGAGGGTATCCACCATAACCGTAGTAAGACTCGATCGCCGACTTTGTGCCTGGGATCGCCGCCTTTGTGAGTACCCAGTCGCCCTTGCTAAGAATCTTTTGAAGCTCGAATGCTTCCTCGAATTTGCCCTCATTCCACAGGTTCCATACCTTGACGCAGGTCTTGGGGATGACATTGGCTCCGCCAGCGATGATGCCTGACCCGCCGCTGGCAGCAGTCTGTGCTGTGAAGTCGGCGATACCGCCGAATGCCATATAACCGCTCCCGTTGCTCTTGGCTGTGCATGCGTTGGTGGCAAGAGCAACACGAGTGAGTTTGCCAGTGTTACCACATGTGAACTTGGTACCGACGATGTTGGGGTGCTTTGCAAGCTTGATGAGAAGATCGCTGTCCATATCAATCCCTGCAACGGCTCCAGGGTAGTTGTATATGATGATTGGAAGTGGCGAGCCGTCTGCGACCTTGGTAAAGTATTCGACAATGGCGTCTTCATCGATCGCGTAGCGGTAGTAGCTCGGAGGCACTGTGAGAACGTATTCACCGCCAGCGGCCTCGGCCTCTTTGCACAGCTCGATCGTAAGCTTGATGCCATTTTCTGAGGCGCCTACAATAACCGGCACATCTTTGTACCCAGCCTCGTCAAGAGCTTCACGAGTTGCCCGCGTAACAGCAGTCTTCTCGGCCCTCGAAAGGTGGACAGCTTCTCCGTTTGATCCCATAGTCACGAGCCCAACAAGCCCAGCTTCAGCAAGGCGAACCGCATGTTTCTTGATCGCGGGGATATCAAGCTCTTCGGTCTCTGGGACAAAGAAGGTCATGGTTGGCGAGTAGATACCCGGTCGGAGAGGTGTGCGCCCCTTCGCATGGCCATTCGCGGCACCGTTTGAAGTCATGGTGAAAGTGTGTTAGGTAGAGGTATAGTGGATTGGAGGATTGGAGGCTGAAAGTTGAAATGAGAAGAGAGAAAAGAGGATTGGAAGCAACCAGGGACAATGGCCCTGATATAGGCTCGGCCAGTATTAATCTACCAGCGAGATGGGCAAAGTAAAGCATAGCGAGCCCCGCAGAGCCCACACACATCCCACCTTACGTCGTGTGTCCATGATTCTTCAGACGTCGAGACCTCGTCAAATGCGCGTCGTTCATTCGTCACGAAGGCCAAATATTCGCCGCCGCGAACGCTAGAGTCAACACTGTGTGCATGGCTTTGAGGATTTCGGCACACAACTGCGCGAAATACGGGACATTCACTAAAGTCATGGGAAAAGGTGCCGTCGGAGGCAGGGTTCGATGTCGGACATTGTGGCTCATCACGTAGATGTTAACGACCGGAGAGGGTCGAAGGGGTTTCTCCACCAATGACAGCAAAGGAAGGCGCGTGGGGTTGCATCAGGCGCGTTTCTTGGCTTCGGGCGCGGTAGAACGCGACGAATTTCCTACAATCACACATCTCAACAACTCGTCCCGGCTGTGTTCGGTTCCTTAAGATACGCCAAAAGCGCGTCAGGAAACAACTCGGAAACTCGGTCTACGTTGGTCAAGTCTTCGGAAGCCGCCAGATCGAGACATGCGATCTCGAAGAAGCTTAAACGTCATCCGGCCGCGGGGACCCAACAAATGCAGCGCGTCGAACTACCCCTCATCGCGTTGAGAGCATTAAGTTTCTCCGTTCAGATGCCGCTGCCATGTTCAGTTGCCGAGATAACAACGTGTACTCTGCTCTCCTAGCACCCTCTTTCCTTTGAATCCACACAGTGACTAGATTTTGAGTTGAGCAATACTGTTGAATCGTAAGAGCGGCAAGAAAAGCAACATCATGGCACCAGCAGAGGTTTTGATGGTATGTAGTGGCTCCATCTAAACGTATCCTTTCCGCTTACTTCCATACCTACTTGTGTGCGGGTTGAGAGCTGACAGTGGTGCAGGTGGGGACTGGAGAGTACACGACAGGCTTCGTTGGAGGCGGCGCGTCCAAGTCGGATAAGAAGGTGGGAGTCGTGGGCCTGACCCTCTTCGATCTGCGCAGACGCGGGAAGGTTGGCAAGCTGTCCATGGTCGGTGTATCTGGAGGGAAATTTCCAGCGATTCGTGAGTTGCGCAGCGCTCATTGTACTGCATGCAAAGTGCTGATTTTGAACAGGTGAACACCTCCAGAAGAACATCTCGGAAGCGTACAACGGACTGGATGTGTCTTTCGACGAATTTCCCAAGGAGGGAAAGACTGACCCAGATGCGTACAAGACAGCCATTGACGCTCTTCCTAAAGGCAGTGCAAGTAAGTTCTCAAACAGAATGGATAAAAACTGGACTGCTTTTGCTAACGTTTACACAGTCACCATTTTCACGCCCGACACCACTCACTACCCAATTGCCATGTATGCAGTTGAGCGAGGAATTCACGTGCTCATCACAAAGCCAGCAGTCAAGCTGCTCGAACACCATCAGGAGCTTCTTGCAGCTGCAAAGAAGTATAACGTGTTCGTTTACATAGAGCATCACAAGCGATATGATCCTGCATACGCAGATGCGAGGTTCAGGGCCCAGAAGTTGGGAGATTTTAACTACTTCTACTCCTACATGAGTCAGCCAAAGTAAGATATCATACTCGGCTTGGGTGCTGGACATCGACTGACTACAAAAACAGGAGCCAGCTGGAGACTTTCAAGGCCTGGGCTGGCAAGGACAGCGATATCTCGTACTATCTCAATTCCCATCACATCGACGTCAACGAGTCCATGGTTCCCGACTACAAACCAGTGCGTGTCATGGGAAGTGCTGCGAAGGGCATTGCGACCGATCTTGGATGTGATCCTGCGACCGAAGACACAATTACCCTACTCGTCGATTGGGTAAAGAAGAGCGACCCAAGCAGGCGGGCGACTGGTGTTTACACAGCTGGCTGGGCAGCGCCACAGAAAGCTGGTGTCCATTCGAACCAGTACTTCCACTACATGGCTGCCACAGGAGAAATTCGTGTCAACCAGGCTAAGCGAGGTTACGACGTCACTGACGACGAGGGTGGTCTGCTTTGGTACAACCCGTATGTTCAGCTCTTAATCTTGACTTTTGATGTTTGCTAACATAATTTTCTAGATTCTACATGAAGTACGCCCCTGACGAGGAGGGTAACTTTGCAGGTCAGATCGGTTACGGATACATTTCCTTCGAGAAGTTTATTGACGCTGTCAATGCTTTGAATGACGGCAAGGTCACACTCGAACAGCTCGATGCTAGGCCACTGCCAACGCTCAAGAACACCATCGCAACAACGGCTATTCTTGAAGGAGGCCGAAGATCGCTGGACGAGAACCGGCCTATTGAAATCATCGAGGAGAATGGTGTTTGGTCTCTAAAGTAAAAAGAACAAACAATCAAATATCATCAATGAAGCACCATCTACATATTTATGTTGCTAACCATCACGTCACAGATCGTCGTCATCGCAAAGTTCATCTTATCACATAAACTCATCATATAGCTCTTACAGAACGAGTAACGGGATTTCTAGTGAAATGTCAATATGGGCTCAACGCCAAGTCTCCATCCCTTCTTCTCTCGATTGACCAGAAAGCGAATACATTCTCTCACAACTCCAGGGCTGAATCAAAACGTTAAAACTCTACAGGCAAGCATACACTAAAGCTGAACATTGTCCGCAATGCTAAAGTTAAGAGCAGGATTGTTCACAATGATCGGCTTGCAGACAAAGGAATATCGAACAGACAAAGCAACTTCACAAACGACTTATAGGCCAGTCTCCCATCGTTCATCATGTTTTTGTACACAGAGTTTTAAACAGAGATCAAGAGTCGAAATTGCGTATTTTCCAATATGACTACTTCATTGTATTCTACACGGTACGAAGAAATGATAGAACAGAATAGCCTGAACTTCGACGCACGCTGGGGAGAAAAAAGATCGATGAACACCCATCACATCCGACCAAAAAGTGCGTGTACAATACGTCGAACCATCGACGACGCTGGGGATTGCATGTGGAGGCTCTCACATAACGGTAAGACGCGAAGGCATTCTGTCAGTGTGCACATTGTAGACCGATATGCACAGTCGAAACAAGATGCATTGTTATTCGACAGGAAGGCCAAAGAAGACATCGAGATCAAAGAACCACTGCTTGGTTCCAGTAAACCTGATGCTCGAAGCGACTCTTTCTGGCTTGAAACACCAACCTCTGTCATAACAGAGAAGCAGTTCTGCGAAGTAGACACCCCTGGTGTTTGGTTCCAAGGGGAGAGTATCGATACATCATTGGGCCTCCTCGAAGGTGTTCTGGGCTGCGAATCTCATAGAATCGCACTCTGTAACACTTATCACGCGTACTCAATCTGGCAAATCGGTCGCGAATCCAACCCAGATATCAGTAACGCGCCTCTGGTTGCAAAGGTCAGCAACAAGGATTTTGTTGTGGTCCCAATCAGCGACGGCTGGGCCGACTGGGTCGAAATAGGTCAAGAACATGAGAAAAAGCAAGTACTTAGATCGAAGCGTGGCATGAAAGATACGGAAATTGATAAATTATACGGCAAGACATCAGGATTACAGAGTAAGGGCCGACACTGGTCTGTCATGGTTGTCGATGTTCGGGGTAAAACTTTCAAGGGAAGGTATTTCGACTCCTTCTGCACTGAGGTTACAAGCCATAATGCCACTGCGGCGTACACCGTCCTCAAGGGCTTGAGGGCGCTGGAGGCTCACGTCCAGCCTGAAGGTCAAGATGGTCGGGATATTGAACTCGTCGTTGATAAGAAAACTCCGCATCAAGGCCGAGATAACGTGAGCGGCGCCGCTGACGGAGGTGCTGCGTGTGGCCCCTTTGTATGGGCTATCACTAAAGAGATTCTGCAATTTATTGTGGATTGTCGTGAGGATGGAGCAGTTGTCACGGATATTGCGCTACCTGCTGGCTTTGGGAGGAGGTGGGCGTGGGATTCGAGGCATACAAGGATGGTTATCAGAAATCTCATTGAGAGAGAACGTAGGGTGAGGGTTCATCTCAATAAGGCGGGGAGGACGTACAAGTGGTTCGACGATGGCGGGGCACCTGGGTGGCAGACGTGGTTGAATACGAACGTGTCTGAGTTGTCGGAGAATTGGTTTTGGGATCCATATGAGCTGATGTCGGACAATCCTTGAGTGTAGTGGTGGGGGTACGGTGGGTTGTGTGTTAGGTTATCTTGTTGTTATTAGGGTTGATTGAAACTGTGTGCATGTTCGATTACCAAGACTTAGATCTGTATACATCAACCATAAATTACGGACGCATCTTGTGCCACGATAGACGTGAGCTTGTTCAGCCCTATGAGGTAGTGCTGACTAACATTTTTGCTAACCCAACCAACAAGAAGCAATCCACAGCTTATGCCCCCACCAGTGACTTTCAGACTAGCATTCCCCGGTGACCAGCACCTTCTGTCACCTTATTTACTACGTCATTGCCGTAACGTGCAGATAGCAGATCGCCAGCAGCCTGCTTCGTTTGGCGGGGCGGCTGAACACGACAGTACACCGTGGCGTCCTTCAATACCCTGATCGACGACGTGAAGAGGTCCTTCAGCTTCTTCAAGAACCATCCTCTCCTTGGCACAGACTCGCATCCTCCCCTAACCGAAGACGAACTACCCACAGACGTCCTTTCCAAAATCGCCAATTTCCTCCAGCAGCGCGGACTCGGCGACGTCGCTTCCTTTGTCACGAATCCTCGACTCGACGACCCGGCCTACCTCACTACCCTTGCCATCGTACTAGCTGCCGCGTTCGTCACCATGTCGTGGTTCTCTCGCACCGGCGGGAGCTGGGGCGGCCGTTTCTCGCCATTTGGCCGTCAGCCACCCAATGCAGGCGTGGTCAATGACTCGGACTTTTCCTACATCACAAACGACGACCTACGGCGGAACAATGGCTCGCAGGGGCCCGAGATCGTCGAGTGGGACGACAAAAACCCCGACCGTGAGACAGATGTACTGATCTTCAAAGAGAAGAGGACAAACTACCCCACGCATTTCGCCGCACACAGCATACGCGATGGAGATTTGAAGATCAGCACAGTGCGCCAGGCGGCGGCGAAGAAGCTGGGCGTCAGCGACCCGCGGCGGATACGCATGTTCTACAAGGGGCGCAACCTGAAGCACGACGAGCGGACTGCACGGGAAGAAGGCCTCCGCGGCGACGGCACAGGCAGCGAAATCCTGATCACAATCGGCGAGATGCCAGCTGGAGGTCTTGCGCCGGGCTCTGAAGATGTTTCGCAACGTGCCTGGAGTGACGGTGAAGACGAGGAAGACGACGACGAGAGTGGCGTCGACTCTGGCGCGAATACCACAGGCAGGAAGAAGTCCCGCAAGCGTGGTGGCAAGAAGAACAAGAAGAAGGGCTCCTCGGCGACTCCCTCGGGCACCTCAACCCCCGGTTACTCGAATGCCGCAGGCGCAGGCCCAGAATACCTCCCACTCCCCTCCCAGTTCAACGCAGCGCCGCGTCCAAGTCCCTCGCCAGCTCCGCGCGCTGCGACGCCGCAGACCGCAATGGGCAAGCTCGACGCTATTGGCAGCAAGTTCCATACCGAGTTCGTGCCGATGTGTGTACAGTTCATGGCGCACCCGCCCGAGGATAAGAGCAAGAGGGATTTTGAGTACAAGAAATTGAGCGAGACGATTCTTACACAGATTCTCATGAAATTTGACGGTGTGGAGACGGAGGGCGATCAGGATGCGAGGATGAAGCGAAAGGCGTTAGTGAAGGAGGTGCAGGGTATGCTGAACAAGCTGGATGAGACAATGAAGTAGGTTGGATAGATTGAGGAAGAAGTGGGGATGCTGTAAGCAGTGTGAATACTGCTTTGCTTAATACAGGCATGTATTTTTTGTTACTCCCATCATTGGTTGATTGTCTCTGTAGACTTGTGGCAGGCATCTAGCGAACGGCGTTGAAAGAAAGATCTTTATTCCACTCACTCATCTGCCTCCCATCTTGTTGTCTTTTTCAGGGTCACTTTCTCTTTCGCTCGTGTTCATTATGGCCAACAAGTGGATCATGTCCAAAGTTGCCTGTGTGGTTGTGTAGTGATGGGTGTGGGTCCGCTTGTTCAGGCCTCTCCAAGTCTTTCCCACGTCTATTCGGAAGAACAAATTCGTATCAGATTTGAAGATCTTCAGTTGTTCTCCTCCCCTTTCGTTCGTCTCGCAATCGACGGTCGTACACTCTCGAGTAGTGCATCCCCTTTGACGGCCTTCCCAAGACGTTCATCACTCCGAAGCGATTCCCTTCATCTTCCTAGCTCTCCGCTCGTTATCATGACCCCCTCTCCCGCCGCCAACGTGCTGGCACGTTATAAGACACGAGGAACGAAGCTATCTTGTAAGCAATGAAAGGAGCGATTCTACTTAAACTAAAAAGGGCGTACTTGCTTTCTAAACAAGCAGTCAACCGCAATTCCCCGTGAAGTAACAGATCAATATCGATATTTGTGCCACACTGCACAGAAGAGACTTGAGTAAGGCAGTGGCTCGAAAAGTTGATCCGCGCAGAGACGTCCAATCAGAATGGTAAAAAAATGGAGAAGTGAATGCTTGATGCATGCTGATATCTGTTAGTGCATGGTTCGTTGTTGTTGCCCGATTTACTTCACGGCAAGTACGGCCTCGCGTACTATTTAGCTGGGAGGCGACATGACGCTGAACTTTCGACACTCTCCACCCCTTCACCACATCTTATCATCCATTCCTTACCGCCAAAATGACACCTGGTTACCAGCCATACCACACTTCGCAGCATCGAGATGAGTTCAATTCGTGGGGATTTGACGAGCCGCAGCAACATTCAACTAACGATGTTGACGAGAGTACGCGCTCTTACCCTGTTCTTGCCCACACTCGGTTCATATACTGACATACATCTCAGGCGCTTTCTCGAATGCGAACGATGCTTCACTCAGTCGTCCGTCTTTACAAGCACAGCAATACTCTCAGATCGGCACAAGAGGGGCGGAACTGGTGCAGTCAGCAAACCAGTATGTTCTATCGAATACAAAACGTTTGGAAACTTTATGACGCTGATGTTCCAAACACAGGAACGACACTACCCTTCCTAGCAGTTCCGTGGTCAACGCAGCCGTTGATTTACCCTCGGGGTTCGATTTTGATGTGGACCAATTCCTCGCCGACTTACTGGCTATCGACCCAGATGAGGAAATTTTGTCATTTCATCAGGAGTTCAAGTATGTGCAAAGCCGTATCAAATGACCCACTTCCCAGCTGACTCCTAAACTGTAGCCCCGTTCACGAGGCAGAAGAACATCACGCGCTGGCATCTGGAAGCCATTCCGTGGAGAACACACCTGACGATCCGAGTCGTTATTTGTATACATCTCAGACGACGCACTCTCCAGATGCTGAACAAGTTTCCTCGATACCGCAAGCCAATTCTGCACCCATTGCCATTGTTTATGGAGGCGAGGGGTCCAGAGCATTTCTTTACGCATGCAACTTCCCATCATGTGTCAATCGACGGTTTGAAAGGCATTGGCAATGGGAGAGGCATTACCAGAGGTCACACGCGAACATTATCTATTGGTGTCCCATACAACATTGTCGCCGAAGCGCGAACAGGACCGACGTACCATTTCGAGACATGTTGAAATTGCGATCGCATGTATATAAGGCGCATCCGGGAATGTGCGAATCCAGAGGGGGTACAATGGAGCTCAAAAACAAAGACACTCTTTGATTCAGGGTGGATTCGTGTAGATGGTATTGTCCACGCATGTTATTGACATGTCCTGACTTCAACGGCGTCGATGATCGAGATGCAGAAGTGGATGGCGATGAAGGGAAATTCGGATGGTTTGGCATTTTACTAGACAGTTTGACACGGTTGATACTATGGCTCAGGATCAGCAATGGCAAGTACTAAATACGTTTTGCATAGTTCGACAAAGATCGCCGTCAGTTCACAAATATCTTGTTTGCGACCAAACAGGAATAGCTCAAAGTCCGCCTGTTTACAAGCATCCATACATGAGAGTATCGGGAGTGGATCAGGTGAAACTAAACAGTTGAAGCAAGTATGTGAGCACAAGGCTGGTTTCACAGAGACACCGCAGACCAGGAAGTCGTAGACGAAGGAAAAGTCGAAGACCTTAACGTGAAGTCGAATCAATCCGACGGACGAAGAGGTGGAACGAGTGCAGATTCATGGTAGAGATGATCTTCAGTCGTGGACCTGACAACGTGGCTGCATGTAGTCCTACGCTGAGAGGACCCAACAACGGGTAATCATGCTAACTACGCATTAACGTTTAATCCCGTGAGAGCCCTTCGGGCAGCAAGGAACGGACAGTTGGCCTATGCCGTTGAAACGTGGCGGATCGGCAGGCGTTGTCGCTTGAAGCAATGAATACACAACCTGGACGCATTACAGGCTAAGGATCCAAAGAAACCAGTAAGCATACGAGCGCAAAAGCTTGGGGTTGGAATATTGGTAAGATAGCTGCAGTACGTCATATTACCTCGTTCATTGGATGGATTACGCAGGCCACCGTTGTATCGTGGATCGTCGTTGTGTCAGCTTGGGCAAAATTTGGGAGTTCGGGACCTCGAACAGACGAGCGAATTGGAGTTCTCCAAGTCATCCACTATGCCACCTCATTCCAACATTCTCGTCACTCACAAGAGTGCGTGTTGTAAAGGACGGGGCCCCAAGTTATCTATCGTCACTGGTTTTTTTGCCCTCCAACGCCTCCAGGCAGTGCTACCCTCGCGCTGGCCTGGAGCTTGAGGCTGACAATTGAGCGCATAAACTTTATAAAGGATGAAATCCACTTATTTGGATAGAGCTGAACGTGAATACTGACCCGCCAAGTCTCTCCTCGTTTGTATCCATGTCTTCCAATACTTTTGGTAATCCCAACAACCCTGGGCCTGCACATTCAGGTCTTGTCACAGAGACTCAATATGTGCAAAGACATCAGCCCTTGATAAGCGGCAGTGCCAGTGAAAATGAATTGCCATCACTTCCAACGGGAAACTCAAGTATGAGAACTTTCAAAGCTAACGTCGATGGGTTCATTGACAGTCCAAACAGGCTTTTTGCGTTCTCCGACCGCCGTCCAGCCAGCATTTGCGAGAGTGTTAACATATTCTCCCAATCAGGTAGCGCCAGCCGCTGGGCCAATGCCTCTGACTACACAGTATGTTCTCTTCCCTAAATGGCAATGATATGCCCTCACTAAATCTGGAGACGCAGATATAGTATGAACACTATACACTCAGTTGCAGCATACCCTAGCTCAGCGAACACTCGGCACTGGCCTGTAAACGCTGAGGTTAGCAGCATGCAGAGCAGTTTGTACCAGGGTGATATTCTGGATCAATGGTGCCTTCAGTGAGTCTGGCAACATCAGCTACTGTGCTGGCGAACTGACTCTGAATTACAGTCCCGACGTACAGATTTCAGATTCGTTTTCGCCAGGAACAAGTCACCTTGATGCAGAGTATAATCAGTATACCAGTCACGCCGAATGCGCTTCGAACCAAGTCCAGACCACCAAGGATACCCAACAATCGTCATCTCCCAGTACTGGAGAGGCAATTCAGGGATCGGATGCCTTACCGTTTCGGCAATCAAGTCCAGAAGAGTCGGCCTTTGTCAAAATCGCCACTGTCTACAGCCCTGGTAGCTCTAGCACGGCGGTATTTAGCTGTCAATCCCCTGGATGCGCGGGCCGAACATTTAGTCGGTGGCCCGATTTCAAGAGGCACTATGACGGGGCGCATGCGCTTGAGAAGACCATTTACTGGTGCCATGTGTCTGAGTGCGAGCGTAGCGAGGCAGACGGGAAAAGTCCATTTCCAAGAAAAGATAAGATGAAGGACCATGTTAGAAAAGTGCACTCGATGGACTGTCCCTAGTGCAAGGAGACATGGTGATCGTTGTGGATGTATGGATTGTATTTGGCCTGATGCGTCTGCTTAGGTGGAGATTTCGACATGAATTGATGCACTCAAATTTTACATTTACCGGCGTTGGGGAAGGGAGGAAAGTTCAGGCGGGGTAGATTCGACAAGGATTCTCTTTACGGTCAGTTGAACATGGGTAGATCCGCCGGTTAAATGTGACAAAGACAGGATTAGACAACTGGTCACTGTGTCAGCTTATTGTCGGAAGCTTGAAGTGGTTGCGTGGTATTGAGCACAAGGAGGGTAAGGTGAATTTCGTGTCTCGCATGAGTTAAGCTCACGTATACTGTAGTTTGTCAAAATCTGATCGTTAAGAATGATGAGGATTAGACCCGTCGAGTCGATCGGAGAGTAGACATCGACATTACTAAGCAACATTCGAAGCCATGACGTTTTCCATTTTCCCCTCGGCAATATGAGCGTTCCGCATCAACTTTATCCTCAATCAAACACCCAAGCAGGACAAAACGACACAATGCCATCCTCACGACTAATCACCCGCTCTTCACGAGCTCTTCTCACATTCCAACGCCCAACTTATCGCTGCCTCAGCGTCTCCGCAGCTCGCAACAATGAGTTTGAGGCTCTCAACAAGCGTACCAACGACACCTCAGAAGCATATCGCAAATTCCAGAAGGAAAAGCCATTGAATCCGCATCTGACGAACACCACGTCCACTATCGCAAATGCGATGCCATCTGTTGGCAACGATGCGCCACCGCCTGAGCTCATCACAAACGTCGATCCCAAATTCACGCCCAAGGATTCTGTGCCAGAGAATACGCACAGGATGACGGGAGGTGCGCAGAGTAGCAAAGGTGGCGAAGTCAGTGGAAGCAACACAAAGCTTGATGTTGGTGAGACCAGCGCAAGCAACACGGAGCTCGGTGTTGGCGAATTGGAGGGCGCGAAGTTCAAGGTCGAGCCACTGAGACGCACAGGCGAGGACGCAAACACGATGAGAGCGAGGTTATTATGTCCGTTCCTTGCCCCCAGCTTGCCTTATATCTTCCTATATTCTTTATATTCATAGATAATGTTGCCGAACACAATTGCTAACGTTAAGCAGATCAGAGCCGCAAACGGGGCACCCTAGAAAGTGATCTCCTTCTCAGCACCTTCGCTGACGCCAAACTTGCCACTATGTCTACCTCCCTCATGAAGCAATACGACATCTTCCTCGACGAAAACGACTGGGACATATACTACTGGGCGACGCAAGTGCCTTCTCAGACCTCTCTTGAGACGGCGGAGGGCGCAGGCGGCGACCTTGCTACTGCGGCGGCGCAGGGCAAAGATATTCAGACGAAGGACGAGTGGAAGCGGGAACCTGCTACTGGGGAATGGGCGCAGACTGTGGGCACGTTCAAGCCAGCATACCGACCTGTGCCAAGTCGGTGGAAGGGCAGTGAGATCTTATCGTTGCTGAGGCGTCATGTTAAGGAAAGGAGTGCGGGCGGTGTTATGGAAGGCGAGGGGGCGACGAAGGCCGAAACAGAAGGTAAGGGGTTGGGAATGATGCCTCCTATTCGGAACTTCGATCAGGCTTAGAGGCTCGTTCCACTATGCTCGACCGGTGTCTGTAAGTTATGTAGAATGTTCTGTATAAGAAGCTGATTCCACTTGCGCCTAAGCTTTTGGCTACGTAATTTATTTGGCACGAATAAGTGGGTCGCGTGTGTTTCCGATATTTCTTCCCTTCCAACAACCCATTATTTTTGTATTGTGGTCATTTTGGGATGATATTTTACTGGCTACGTTGTGTTGCTGTATACTTCAAACAAACTCTAGTCATGCTCGCATTGAGACTAGTTTTAGACTCCCGTCCAACCCGTCATTCTTCTCAAACCAGTACGTCTACCGCTTCTCCTATACCTTTGCCATGCCTCGGTAAGCTAGTTTACTCTATTTCTAATGGTCACGCACACTCTTCGCGCACCGACACTAGGTCATATCCCGTCATCTTGTCCAATCCACATCGATGGTCCTACTCCACAACGTCGAATTACCGGCAGGGCAATTTCCCCACAAAGCTCCGTACATAGGATCCAGACTATTCCTCGGACTTCGGAGTCAATCTCATGCTCCCATTGGAGGAAGCACTACACATGACTCTATGTCGGGAAGAGAAGGTGTGCTGGAGGCGGAAGAGCTGCTACATTAGAACAAGGCTACATGTTTCAGAGAAACGGGTATCTAGATACCCTTGAAGATCCCTACCTGTCATCTATGCCATGAGTAGAGACGGAAGCGTTACTACTCATGTCGGAGTATTTCCCAGCGTATAAGAGTAGGGGTGGGCATTGAATTCTCCGAGAAGATATCAGCAAGCATCCCCTTCCCAACAACCCAGCATCTCGGGCACTCACCATGCGTCTTCCTTCTCTTCTTTCTCTGCTTTATGCCACCACGGCGCTGGCCGCCCTCCCTTACAAGGGCATAGACTGGTCGTCCCTGCTTATCGAAGAAAAAGCCGGCAAGGTCTACAAGAATGCCGCAGGACAAACCCAACCCCTCGAGACCATCTTGAAGAACACGGGCGTCAACACCGTCCGCCAGCGCCTATGGGTCAATCCTTCTGATGGAAACTACAACCTCGACTACAATATCAAACTGGCAAAGCGAGCCAAAGCCGCAGGCCTACAGATCTACCTAGACTTCCACTACAGTGACAACTGGGCGGACCCAGGCAACCAAGCCACGCCTGCAGCGTGGAAAGGGCTAGCCAAAGACGCCCTGGTCACGAAGATCTATGACTACACCAAGAGCGTCCTGGACACCTTCCAAACCGAAGGTATCCCCCTGAGCATTGTCAGCATCGGCAACGAAATCACACCAGGTCTACTCTTTCCCACCGGCCAACTAAGCGCCAGCAACGGCCCGGCAAATGTCGCCGCCCTGCTCAAGAGTGCTAGCAAAGCCGTCAAGGAGAGCCGCATCCGACCCACGCCCAAGATCATGATCCACCTCGACAGCGGCTGGAACTGGGAGACGCAAAAGTGGTGGTACAACACTGTCCAAGCCGGCGGCCTCTCGACGTCAGACTACGACATCCAGGGCCTTTCGTACTACCCGTTCTACAACCCTTCCGCTACCCTCGCAGCCATCTCAACCTCAATGGCCAACTTGGCCAAGACGTTCAACAAGGAGGTTATGATTGTCGAGACCAACTGGCCGTCGTCCTGCCCCAACCCGAAGTACGCGTTCCCTGAGGACACCAAGTGGGTTGACATCAGCGCATATGGTCAGGCACAGTGGATTAAGGAGTTGGGCAAGCGTGTCGCTGCAGTGCCGGGAGGAAAGGCAACAGGTCTCTTCTACTGGGAGCCTTCTTGGATCGAAAACCCAGGGCTTGGAAGCAGCTGTGACTGGAATTTGATGTTTGCGAACGACGGAACGGTCATGGAGGGCATGGCTGCGTACAAAACCATTTGAGAGGATCTGACCGCTGTTTTTGTTAGGTCGGCAACTCACCCTGTATAGTAGTACATAGTAGTGCTACAACGGGGAATTTGTATATAATTATTCATTTCTTCTAATACAAGACGCTCCAAAACTTTACGTGAGAGCTCTATTTGTCGTTCTCTGCTGTTACTGACAGATACTGTTGGTGTTGCTGTCGTTTTCCTGATGCATCGAATTTCCGACTCGTTCTCTTTTGTAACCAGGGGTGAGTCTTGTATTACTGGGTCAACCGAACAGGTCTGGAGTATTCGCCTCCAAGTCTGACTTCCGTGCTTACACTATGTTGCAACCACCGGAGATAGAACTCATGCGATAACCCACCCGACCGGAGGTGAGAGTACTTTACCTGAGTGAATGTGTGTCTATGCGAGACAATCAGCTTATGCCTTCGAATCGTGACTCCACGTGTTTCAGTTTGAGAACCTGTAATCAATAAATACAACTTTCATCTTTAGCCAAGTTTCACGAATAAATTATGTGAATCTGCGTACTATCAGATCGCTATTATCTATCAGAAGTCTCAAATTAGTACAATAGACATCGCGTCTTCACAGATAATGAGGGGACAGCATTGTTGGTTGAAGCATCTTTTGATGTTCGGGTTGTCAGAAAGAGTACATAGCACTAAGACTCCATAACCTCCCATGTCAAAAGCAGCCCAGTCCAGTCCGAATGTGCAAAGGAAGATGTGTGTCAGGTTTCATAATGGCATCGCAGCCTTCCGCTAAATGCCTTTTCGTAACCTTATGCGCCCCGCATTGCAGCTTTTGTTTACTGCTCCTCAGTGAACCCCTCGCCCTCAGCCGCTGGCTGGGCCTCACCCTCCTGTTGCTCCGCCTGCCTGGCCTGGTCCGCTGCCTGTTGGGCAGCGATGGCCTTGGCGCCGTAGTCCTGGGACATGGGCTGGACAACGGGCTGCTCCTCCTTGGGCTCGATGATGGTAACGGAGTCAGGGAGGGTCTTGGAGGGGCCGGACTTGCCCTCGGGGTCAGAGCCACGCATGATCTTGACCTTGATACCGAGCACACCCTGGCGGAGCAGGACGTGGCGGGTGGCATCATCGATGAAGTCCTTGGCAGGCTGACCGGAGTGGATCATGAAACCGTCCTGTTGCGTTGTTAGTTCGCGACTCAAAGTGCGACCAATGTGTATATGCGTACGGTGAACTTCATGCTCTTGGCACGGGCGGCCCTCAGCTTTCCGGAAACGACGACCTCGCAACCCTTAGCACCAGACTCCATGATGAACCTCAGCACACCATAGCAGGCCCTTCGTACGGCCAAGCCGTTGAGCAGCTTGTATCGGAGGGACTCGCACTGGGCGACGGCGGAGAGACCACGGTTCTGGACCTTGGCGGCGTAGAGGGAGACGGAGTTCTCGGGGAACTTGAAGCGCTTCTGGATGAGCGAGGTGAGCTCACGGATGCGGCGGCCCTGCTCTCCGAGAACCTCTTGTGTGTGGGTGGCGCGGATGATGATGTCGGTGACGGTGGGGGTGACGCGGACCTCGACGCCCGAGTAGCCCTCCTCAGCCAGCTCGCGCTGGAAGAACTCGTTCAGCTCGGCATAGAAAACACCGTCTGTGGGAGCAATGTTAGCTAATGTCCTGTGTGCGCCGTGTGCCTATCGTCTCTCGCGCCCGCTCTCTCCAAATCCCTTGCCAATTCTGCAGCAACACATGTTTCTCGTTTTCCACGCTCCAATGCTCGTTCCAGCTCTCTCGGTGAAGAAAAGGGTGTATCATACCAGCGACGAACTTTCTCCTCTTGGAACTGCATATTGTCAGTCGGTTGCTCTGGAGCATACAGCATTGCGATAACACTTACATTGCTCCCTGGGTAGTGGCCATTTTGTCGGACTGTCGGTTAGTGTATCTGAGGTTCCGGGTAGAATTCAGAAATCAGGAAAGCCGTGTTGTCGTGGTCGTGAAATCGCAATGATAGAGCAATTTGTGAAGTGTTAAGCGAGTGTGAGATATGCACGGACCATGAGCTAGATACTGGCACAACCCCACCTTCAGAAGAGATTCATGAAGTGAACATTGAATCAGCACAGAAGGATACAACTGAATTAACTTCTCTAGTACCCTCCTATTTCTCACCGCTGTAGTTGCTTGCGCAAGATTTGTGTAGAAGCTGTAAAGGAAACTCTAGCTTTCTGAGTCTGCTTCTCGATCGGTCGAAACACCAACATCAAACCTACTCAAAGTCGGACATGCTATTGTGTATTCGGGAACTCATACCGGCCCTGTACCCGCTTCTAGAAGAGCTCCATGTTGTGAATAGAATATTAACAAGTTCTTTGAGAGGCAGAGGTTTTGACAAATCCTCATTAACATATACAGTAATATCACAGTAGATGCATAACCGTCGCCAAACGCCACAACTCGCAACCCCAATTACGAACACCTCTCTCAGTATATGAACGTCCTCCCGTCCTCATCTAGTCGATCTCATCAGTGATGCTCGATTGGGTCCTCCACCAAGAGCGGCTCAGGCTTCCTCTCCACACACGCCTTAAGCGGCGGCTGAATGAGATCATTGAACAAAAACGTGCCATACACCAGTGCTGCAAAGCCCACAACCTGCAGCCACTTGAACGTTTCCCAGCCAAGGCCCAGACTGAAAACCCAGATAAAAAGTGTACGGCAAGTATCGATCGTCGAGCGCGAGGTAGCGGAAACGGTGCGTGTCACAGAAAGACCGAAGAAGTTAAAGCCACTGGGTTATGTTAGTGAAAAGTATAGATGGGGAGGGAAATAGACATACCCGATGCTTATCATAATCAAGATGGAAGATACGGCAATGGCGCGGGAGTGCGTCATCTGGTAGAAACCTTCCTTCGCGTTGAAGTATCCGGTGCCAATGGTCAAGTGCAGGATGACCATACCTATGGCCGTTACCAGGAACCCGAACACGCCCTCCCAACCAACGACCTTGATGGGCTCCATAGCGTACTTTGCCATGATCTTCTCCTCGAGCACGAACTGTGTTGCGGTGAAGATCTGCGCGCCTGCAATGAGAGCAATGCCGATGACAGTCATAACGGCTTGCGACTTGATGGGGTCCGCAGTCATCTCGTGAAGAGACTGATGTGATGGTGTCGCCTTGTCGTCCTTGGTGGTTGCGCCTGCCAGTCCGACAATTGCGACACCGAATACAACAACGAAGAGGGAGAACCACTTGTACAGTCCAAGATGGCGCTTCAAGAACCAGACACTGAAGAGTCCAACGAACAGAACCAACGCGCCTCTCGTCATCTGGTAGATACTGGCTGCCACAAATAACAGTCCGACATTCATAAGCGTTGTACCCGCGATATCACAACACGCTGGCAATGCCAACAAGAAGATGTTTTTGCCCTCCAGTGGTATCCTACCCTCATCGTCGGCATGCGCAGGCTTCAACGGGTTCGCGACCTCTGCCGTATCACTACCATCCGAACCCAGTGTAGCAGAGTCACCTCCACTGGGGTTGTTGGGGATAGTTTCATAGCCTGCCCTGTGGCTGGCATAGCGTTGCCACAGTGTGAACGCGCCGATGACAAGCCAGCAGCCCATTTCACCTATGAACATCTGCAGGGTTTGAAGCACGGGTTGCTCGAAGTGTTTACGGTATTTGGGCGTCGGCGAGTCGCAGTTCCCTACGCATTGCATGTCCTGATTACAGTCATTAGCAGGGAAGCTTGAGAGGACCATCATGTTAGGCGCGTACTTGGTATTTGGTCAACAGAGTGTTGCAGCAACCCGTCAACAACATCATGCCCACAAGGACCGGAACCATAGCTTTGACCGCCATGATGGGTGAGTCGCGCTCTGCCGGTGTGACTCGCGCAGGCTTATCGAGCTTCGCGATGCTGAGCGAAGAGGAGGTTGATGTTGTTTGGAGGATGGTGGAAGTCAGATGGAGCTTTCAGAGCTGCGGAGGGTTCTACTAGACAGCTTCGAGCTGCTCCCGTGACGGGTGACTTGAGTGAGGCGCGTGAGGCTGGGTGATGTCGCGGTCCGATAAGATAGGACCATCTCGTGCCGGTCTAGCGCGTCAGGTGGGTACTCACGCGCCAAACCCCCACACCCCGGATTTGCCATTCACGCCAGATGTCGCTATTGAAGTTGCATTTCACGATCAGTTCTCTTTGTTCAGGATAACGTTACATACAATTCGTGACACTACGAACTACAACCCCCTTCGTAGTTGCCACTGAAATGCTTTTTCAACCCCAGTCTGGTCCTCATTCGGATGACCCACACGCGTGATCAGTGCGGCCAGGCAGCCTCACGTGCGTATGGTGCACTGCCGCTATGTCCGTGAAATGACGAGTATCAAGGCTGTAAATTTGGGTATCAAATAACTGAGACTAGTGTTGTTTGCACGCCGTACTTAGAACATCGAACGATTGCTCTCTCATTTCGAGCCTCAGGCTCATCATGTCCCAAGAAGTGTGCGACTCTGAACAAAAACACGACCATCGCATCTCTACAAAAACCACCTAAAGTCAGGGTTCTTCGGCCCATCCCTCAACTTCTCCGTACTGACATCTCTTGCAGTCAGGTTGACGCCCTGCTTCTTGTTCCTCCTCTTGTTGTCAATCGTCATATAGACACCCAACAGCAACGCACACAAACTACCCATCGCACCAAACGCCGCCGTAGTAGCCAACGCGGGAATGTATTTTGGCGCATCTTGCGTACGGAAGATGTTCGAACTGACCACGCCCATCAAATTTGCGAGAGGCACTCCGATGGAAGTAAGCGTGACACGGCGATTCTCATCCGCGACGTTGTTGTTATACCATGTAGAGAGAAGAACAGACGGTGCGGATGTGCCCCAAGTCATCATGAAGCAGGCGAAATACGCAACGGTGAGAGAGTTTGCTACGTCGATTGTAGCGTAAATAACGAACCCGACGAACGTCAGAAGGAAACCGAGCGCGATGAACGGAAATCGAAGTCTGGTATAATCGGACGCAAAAGCCAGAATGAGCAGTACAACAGCACCCACGACGTTAGGCGCAACCGTGTAGAGGTTCGTCTTGACTTTGTTGTATCCGAGGCGCTGGACAATTTGCGGAAGGAAGAGCGAGACGGACTGCAGGGGGACTCCGAGGCAGACTTCGATGGCGAGGAAACCGTATGTGGCAGGCATCTTGAAGATGGCGAGGGAATCCCTGAGGTTGAACTTCTCATTGACGACTGCGGAACTATCGACCTGGATACGGGCGTAGGCAAGCTTCTTCTCAGCCTCGGTGAGGAAACTGGCTTCGTATGAGTTTTTGGGGAGATACCAGTAGGCGAAGAAGGAGACTATTTTGGTCAGTATTGCTCACGAGGTAGCGCAAGATGCGAAACATCAAGATTCACTTACAGCAAACGGTGAGAGATCCCTCAATGATGAACAGGAATCGCCATGAGTCGAGGCTTGACTTGATTTGGAAAACACCGAAAGCGAGCAGGCCAGAGAATGCGTTGGCAATGTTCGACGCTGCATAGAAGATGGCGAGGCGCCGAGCGAGTTCACCACGTCGGTAGAATGTGGTCAAGTAGTAAATGACCAGTGGGAAGAAGGCAGATTCGGCCATGCCTGTATGGTGTTAGTCTGAAGTTACTATCTTAGATCTCTCAAGTACGTGAAGCAAGCTTTTCAAGCTTTGTTGGCATACAACGCAAGCTTGAAAATAGCCAGCTTGGCGATACCAACTGATCTCAATACCAACGATTGACTTACCTAAAAACCATCTCAGCGCCATCATTCCACTCCAGTTGTGCACACACGATGCCAACAGTGTAAAACTCCCAAAACAGAACATCATGATGGGCAACACGCGATTCGGTCCATATTTCTTTCCCAGCATGCCAATCGGCGGCGCAAAAATGACGTAGGGAACGTAGAAGATGGACAGCATGGTGTTGTACTGATTCCCCTTGAACCCAAGATCTTTGTCCATGCCATCTGTTTTCGCGTTGCCTAGATTACCCTTGTCGAGCGCGTTGAAGAGGTACATGAGGGCCAGCATGGGTAGAATCCGCAAGTCGAATTTCCAGCATAGTGCTTTTTCGTGCTCGAAGTTCAGTTCATGGTTCGAACCTTGGATAGGAGCGGCATAGTTCCTGGATGATGAAAGGGAACTAGTGACTTCAAGGTCGTCCTTTGCGAGCTCAGGGTCCTTGGACATGTTGGCGAACGGCGATTATGGCAGCTGACGACAGGGTAGACAACGAGGATGACGAATTGCCGAGTATCAAGACACACTGCGATGTGCTTGTAGCTTCGCTATTATGCAAGGGAAGTTGTCTTTAGATGAAGGCACGATCGAATGTGAGATGAGGACGATCAGTTCTATTCAAAGCTTTTGTACAGTCGCGTTAAACCATGAGGCCGGAAAAGTAGGCTCACGGACGTGGCCGTTGGGTGACATGGCGTTGCAAAAATTGCCTTATCTGCGTGCAGAACCTAAGCTAGACAATGGTTGAGTGGCAAAATTCTCACTTCTCCGCTGGATTGCTTCACGGTATGCATCGGGGCGGTTTGCCGATCTGATTATTGAGCCAATCCACAGATAATACATGCGTGTGCGGCGCTTTTGAGTTTGCTTGTTTGGTTCGCATCGTCGGTCTGGCGTCTTTCCAGAAGACAAGATCGACATGTCAAGACTTGATAAGACACGGTCCGTCGGTTTGTGTCGGAATGTCGTGAAAAAATAAGCTTCGAAAGGCGCCACATAACGGCCTCGGGCATGCGATTTCTCGTGTAACATCAGAAAACAGAGCGTTCTCATGAATGTATTCGCGATGTCAAGATACGGACAGGAAACAAGGTCAACTCGGTAGTGGGGTAGGATCGCTCCACCTCATTCCCCGCATTAGAGCCGAACAATTCAGCGCGCCCGGTTCTCATCAACCTCAAAAACGACATTCGACAACATGCGAAACAAATTACAAGAACCTATCTTAACAAAGCTTGAGAGTCTCAAAGTCAGCGCTATGTGCTGAAATCCTGGCATTGTTGTATGGCTGATAATTAAGATGTTGGAAGCCATCGATAAGTTGAGAGTAGGTCGATGTAACGCGAGATAACGAGCTGCAGGAGGTAAATCACTGCTGGCTTGAGTCCAGACTCCCTGTCTGCAGCAACCAGGTTGTTTGTGACCTCATGTTCGACATGCCAACCATTACAAGTCATCTACGCTGCACCAGAAATTAGATAAGAAACTCTTGCTTGCGCAATAGCAGCTCCAAAACACAACTCTATGTTTAGTGGTGATGTGAATTTCGAACTGTCTCTCAACAAATCGATCCCTTAAAGAGTTACCAGCCTTTTTAACTGGTGCTCGCCAGAGTGTGCACTGTGCCTGGCGGCCGAACACCCTGCATTTGACACCAGTCCGGGAAGCCGACTTGGCACGTATGGGGGTTATCGGGGAGCTGATACGGTATCGGAGCCCCAGCTTCGGCGTCCCCACAGCTGATTATGTGCGTGTGGACAAACAAGGATTACCCCAGGTTCGTCGGCATGTGAAAACGTCTTCGCTTGTATGCGAGTGTAAGCGTTCGCAAAATTGTGGTGCCACTCTTATCGCAACGCTGTGGTGGATGAATTCACGGGATAATTATGCTGAAATATCGCAGTGGAAGGTGGAACGTGTAGGATGAAGAAAAGTCAATGTTATGTATTGTTATTGCCATTCTGCTACATGTCGCGCTCGCGACCTACAAGAGAAATCGATATCTTTAAGGCTGTCTATGTAAGTAAAATATTGCCTCCTGTAAGAATCTCACTCGTTGTTCTAGCCATGGAGGCTCACACGAATAAAATCCAAGGACCCAAAAAACAAAAAACAAAAAACAACACGTAGTGCGCTCCAAGTGCAGCACGCAGTCGCCGACAAAACGCCATGGGGTATCCGTGCGAGGCTTTTCCTCTAGAACGCCAAACTGAATTGCAGATTAGAAGCCTAAAAAGTAGACATAACGTGCGAAAGCTAAAAACACCCTTCACTGATTGTGCGCTACCTCCTTGCCTTTAGATGAATGGGGATGTAAGAGATTGACAGTGGGGCGCCATTTGGTCACATTCGTGACATTGAAGTGCAGCGGCTCCTTAGGCCCCTTCTCCCTCATAGGCATCTTTCGCTTCGAGCGCCCTGAGACATACATGGGCTGCTGTGCATGACCACTGGCATTGACACTGGGCATACTTTGCTTGGCTCTGAGCTTCGGTTTTTTGTCGCGGTGCTCATCGTCTGTAATGTCTGTCTCGAAGCTCCGCAAGCTACTCCTTTCCAGTGAGAATCGAGAACTGCTGGAATGAGACGATGACTGCGTCGGTACGCGCTCGAGTATGCGGTCGATTGGGGTCCGCATCATAGAGCGGTTTGATGATTGCGTTTGTGCACGTTCGATTGGGCTTAGCATGGCGGCTGAATCGGCGAGGACATCTAGTTTTGAGAGCGCCCTATCCACCACCGAGTGAGTTCGAGACGAATACGTAGGAGGAGGATCCTGGTAGTCATACATGATCTCCGAATCCAAGCTCTTATATTTGGCCATGCCGTCCAGCTCATCATCGGGGTTCCAACAGGATTCGTCGAAGCCATTCGCAGGAGGCAGAAGCCGGATTTCATGCCAGGTCACATCCTCGTATTGCAGGGCAATATAGAGAATGTCTCCTTGCATTTTGTCATGTGCAATGCAGTGATCCTCAAGAAAGGGGTAGTTCCACAAATCGCGGTGAATCAAGTCTGGCGGAAGAAGCGTGAGAGTCATACGACCAAAGGGCTCGTCAGTTGGACGATGGCCGGTCATCGGCATCCATGGTCTGCCACGAATGACATCTTTGAACATGGCCTCGATACGGTGGGAAAAGCAGGCGCTGTCCTGATCTGGGAAATCGAGGTTCTGGTGTAGCTTGCGGGACGCACATCGTTTGTAACCGGTAGAATCTGGGTTGAAGGCATATCTCTGCGATTTCTGTGGCACGAAGATGATGCGAACGTTCCACGAGAGGGGGTACTTCTTGTCGGTGCGGATTGGAAGCTGACCAAGTGTGCTTGGTGGTTGCATCAGGAGTGGGAGCTGTGGAGTAGGTGGTGCGCGGGGCGTTGATAGGCGTGCTCTGGGTGGTGAGGCAACGGGTGTCACGTTCCTCGATGGCCCACTGCTGTGTTCGACCCGGTCGATCCGGTTCTCGAGCTCCATGGTGACCTCATCCACCATCGTCAGGCGCTCCTGTACCGCCTTGATCTGATTGCTGAACTCTGTCGTCCTGTCGACGACAGCCTCGACTCTATCGTCCATAGATATTTTCAACAGCTGCATGTTGCCGTACATGCGTGCCTCCAGTGCTTTGTATGTTCGAAAATGCTCTTCTCGAGCCATCCTCTCCCTGAGTAGCTCCTGCTTCAGCTCTTGCTCCAGGCTCTCGTATCGCCTGACCTCATGCTTCAGTTGCTTCATCTGCTCTACGACCCGAATGTATTCTTCCACTGAGACTGTGGACACTGGTTGTGCTTCATGATGCCATGCCTGGTGCCCGCACCCGCAACGAGAACGCACTACCGGATCTGGGTAGAAACTGCGGCAGGCACAGCGCTGACGAGAGCCATGGCCTGCCTCGGGCTCCGGCGCGATGAAGCCGCATTCGCCGCGGGGTAGCTGCGCCCCATCGCTACTTGCGGACTTTTGAGGCAAGTCGACGAGGCCCTGCGCGTAGCTATGGAACATTAGGAGTCGACCCAGGGCGATGGTCGTTGGAAGCCTTGTTGAATAATGGACAGCTCATGGAAAGTTGCAGTCGACACGCGTGAACAGCAGCAGAAGGAGTGGATTCTGGAGAGCAACGAGCGCCCAGCCAAGAGCCTGAAGGAGAAGTGTTAGCTTGGGGGGTCCGGCCTTTTACGGTCGACGCGAAGAAGCAACAATAAACGTCGACTAGAGTGCTGGGGCTGGCGTACATAGATAAGCAATCACAAACTCACAATCAGAACCACAGCGACGGGAGCATCCGAGACGGCGGCCGTACAACCGAAGCGACCAGAACACAAGGGGTCAGGGCGTGTGTACCCGTGGGCGAAAAGGGACTTTGGAAGCAGTAAGGAGCGTGATATTCATCAGCAGAGCGGGCCGTGGAATGTGCAGGTACTCTTTCTTTTTAGCAGCGGACTAGCTCCCGCGCCCGGAGAGGTCAGCCCTGTCATGCTAGGCGCAGGGTCGCTGGTGGGCTCTGCTGAAAGCTGGAGATGGGGTGTGGTGTGTGTTGCCGTGTCGTGGCCGCCTTGCCAAGAGCAAAAGATAAGACGCATTCGTCAGAAAAGGCGCGGATGGCAAGGGGCGCGTGGGATTACCACGACCATTCATCATGCGCCGCAGGCCAACCCCCCTTCCTATTGCGTGCCTGTCGAGGGCTGATTGTACACATGTAGAAGCCCACTGCAAGCAGCCGCATGCTTCCTGCAGGCTTCTAGTCGCCGCTGTGAGCAGCGCGAGATGGAGGGTCACTGCTCTATCCAACGTCTAGATATAGGCAGTCCGGGGACGACGCGGCCAGCATCAAATGCGATTCTGTAATTCCAACGCCGTTCGGACCGTACGAGAACCCCACGTGTCCCGAGCTTTAGGGCATTATTCACATCCCTTCGTCAGAGCCCATGCAAAAGCATTCACAGCCCTCGACGCGCGACCTGTCAGATGAACATCGTTCAAACGCCAGCACGTTCTTGGAGGAAGCTCTCGTATGTTGCGCACCGCGATAGATAGGACCTTTATCCTCTTCTAGACTCGTCGAGGCATCTCAACTTATCGCCACTCCGACACACCCCACGTTATGTTGTCGCATCGGCCTAATTGGCCGATCGTTGCTCACCGTATGGAGTAGTCCATGAGAGCGTTCATCTGGCGAAGCACCCTGAGAAACACGGTTCCAGAACTACTGGTGGAGAGTTCAAGGTGTGTCAAATGCTGCCATTCTAGGACAAATCACGGAAATGCCTCCATCCCGTGTCGGCCATACTCATCCTATCTCCTTGCTCATGGCCGACGGCGATAAAGCGGTCACGACAACTAGGTACTGTACCTCCATCCATAGGTGCGCCTACTGCCCATTTGATAAGCTCACGATACACGTTGGCGCAACGTCTCCTGTCCAGGTTGCGCAAACCACGAATAGGCATGGAAAGCTGCCAACGATCACCTGCGGTATTGACGGAACAACAGCCTCAGCCGCAGTATTATATTGCCCATACCTATCGCTATGTCGTCGTGTTACGATGATAACACATTCCCAAACGCGATTCAGGATGTGCTTTGGTATGTCAGATCATACATGCTGTACCCTTCTGTTTATTCTTTAGCTATCTCTAGAAAGCTGCACTCGACACGATATGCACCTACACAACAACTCTGAGACTGGAAGTACATCACTCCGGGCGAAAGGGATGTTGAGTGCTCAGCCAGTCACGATGTTCCATATTAAAACGCCGCGGAACGTGAGTTTGGAGACTGAAACCCCTCACACTCGTAAGGATATTTTCTTTCCAGCAAAATATCGAAAGTGTATTGTTACACAGCACCTATCATGCAGAGCTACACACATGAGTTTTGAGCGATACTTTCCGCCGTTGTTTCGAACTGCCGCTTAGCGTGGCGTGCTTTTTGAACTCGTGCGATTCTACAAATGATGCCACTCCACTGTGGAATCTATATGGTAATGATTGCCATATGGTTTCTTCTATTGACACACATTTAATCTTCTTCGCCACGCGCTTTCGACTTGACTAGCATGGGGCGCTGGACATGGATGCAAAATTTACGTTTTTGATTGTCTTCTTTCGTAAGATGATGGCATTTCTTAGCATTATCATACCATCTCACCTACATCCGACTTGTCTCATCTTTGGCGGTATCTAGGGTTTTATCTGTTGTGTGCTCGAGTCCTTACATTATTCCGGCAGTCCTTGTTCCCGTAGTTTTGTAATCGTGATATGAAGAACTTGGTCAACTTTGGACATGTTTTGATGAAGCCCAAACTCGTCGCCTTTCAGCGGAAAGAGTTAAACAGGTGATCTATCTCATTGTTGTCTCTGCTGGATCATTCAAACGGCGAGAGGCTCGTTTGGAGATGGGCGAGTCAGTATTCCTACACTCCCAGCTGTATGGATTGTTCGTTACCCTCCCATCTCGAAAACTATGATCTAGCACATGAACCACTGGCTAGACATCAGACACAGAGAAAGGACATAGCTCGAGGGAAGGACGTGCATTTTCGTCGGCGTCCGGCATCCTTGGCGTCGCGAACTTCAATTCGGCCTGACACTCCTCTCACATAGCATGCAGCAACGGGCTTCCAGATTATCAATCCAGACCAAAGGTCTTGTTGCACTGTATCGCTCTGCTCCGCAACCATCGAACAGCCAATGCCAGAGGAGAATTGGGCCGCGCATGGCGGCATCCAAGCGGTACTATGCCCCTGACACTGGCATTTGCAAACGAGCAGCTAAAACCCGTAACAGTGTGATTTGTGCCATTCTCGAAAAGTGAAATGCAATCGACAGGAGCCATGCTCCAACTGTGTATTAGCAAAGGCCGATTGCCTACGTAATCGGCACAAACGAGCACCTCGACCTAAGGTTCGAACGTGAGTAGCTTTCGTGTAGGAGTTTGATACTCACACTCTCTGTCTGGGGCAGGTTGCTGACTTCGACTGCAGCGATGACAAGATCCAAGCTCTCGTGCAAAGGCTTTCGAGCCTCGAGGACTCCGTTCTTACTCGACAGCAAACGCCAGGGATTGAAAGTCAAGAAATCATCACTCCTTCGGCTGCGATTGAGGATACTACTGCGTCTAAACGACCATTGAAACGAAAGCGCACAGAAACCCCACTCGACGAAGGAGTACCTGATCTGACATCGGATGTTGACAACACACAACAGCCAGCGAATGAAGCACGCAGTCTGATTAGTAAAGAATTATCAACTAATGGGTTCCTTTCCACTCATCAGCGCTCGGTACTTGAAACTGCGATATCTTTTGTCGATCACCTGTCACACGCTCCCGTGCCAACAATTACGGATCGTAGTACTTTCAACAAGACAATGTACTCTTCCACAGAGTTATCACAGGGCGAGATCCTCCACGTCATTCTAGGAAGTGTGTGTCCTTTCAGTGCTCAATTTTGACTCAAGCTGACCCCTATCAAAGCTGAAGTCAGGACAGTCGATGCGTCTACTATCCATTTCCATAGTCTTGATCACATCCCACCGAGTGCAGTTGAACGGATTGCTCTTGCTTTGATGGAAGGAAGTGCTGACGAGAAAACGCTTACATTGTACAAAGTCATCATCCATTTCAAAGCCGCGGTTGTGCTCTATGCCAGCCAGTTGCAGGGACCGAAAAGTTCAGCAGTACAGAAGCACATCAGACAGATGGAGTACCACCATCTTACCGCAGCTCTCACTGCTCTCGATAGCATCAGTTTTTTGACGACACCTTCGTTACTTTTGGTTCAAGCTTTGATTACGGGGGTGAGTCGCATCCAATACTTCGCGTAACTTGTCACTGATGACGAGACAGGCAATGATGATGCAAATAGTCGGAAATCCTGCAAGTTGTTGGGAACTGATCGCCCATGCATCGCGTACTATCGTTGCCCTTGGCTATCATACTATTAGTGAAACTGAGCCGAAGAACGAGCTCGACGAAGAGATTCTGGCAGTTATTGCTTGGTGCGCTCAGTTCGATAGTTGCATGAGTCTGCTCTTGCTGCGACCGAGGTCACTCCCGCCATTGCACATCAAAGTGTCCTCTTTGATCAAGGCTGATCCTTCTAACCCGATGAGTATCTTTGAGATCATCGCTATGGAAATGGTACCTGTTCATGACAAGATACTGGAGTTGACGCTGGAGTCTACTCGGAAGAAGATGACCACTCCTCTTTTAGAGGGGGTTGTCTGGCTACGAGAACAGATGTCAGACATATACGAACTCATGGAAAAGGTATGCTTGATTTCAACACTATCCGCGTTGATGACACCTCTGATCGTCACAGGAACGACCTTCCTATCTTCTTGACTCAATCATGGATATTCTGCTGCACTGGAAATGTCTGGAGTTTAAGTACTTCTCTACGTTGACATCAGTCCATCGACTCAGCCCCACGGTCACAACCAATCCTGTAGAACGAGAAGAATGTCTGCAAAGCGCCCGCAAGGCTCTCGAGTGCGTCAAGGTCATCGAGGCGACTGGAAAGAGTCTCGGTCATTTCATTGAAGGCTACGACCCTTATCTTGCCTGGTGAGTACCTTGATGATCAATGTAGTACCGGAACCAATGCTCATTAAATCTAGGACTATGCTCTCCTACCCACTATGCCCGTTTTTTGTTGTCTTTTGCAACGTGGTCGGGACATCAAACGCACGAGATTTCCAACTACTTCAGGACGTAACCGACGGCATCTCCACGCTTGTTACCGAGAACAAGTACGTAAATCGACTGCATAGATTGTGTGCGACGCTTCTTGGTCTTTGCAAGCCTCTTGTACAACCGGCAGTGACGAGTGGCGACCCTCACATGCCCAACCGGGAGGCGACGCTATCTAATATTACAGAAACACCATTGCTACCTAGCAGCATTGTTCATAACGTAGCTGACATATCCGGTGCTGACGACAACGGCGGCAACTTTCTGATTTCGTCTTGGAACGATGATATGATGTGGCAGCTGTTCCAGTCACAGCCTTCCCTGGACTGGTTCAACGCGGATATCTTGGACCCTACTCTGGACCTTGGCTTACCCAAGTAAAATTAATATCTACATTTCAAACCGAGAGACACTTTTCGAAGCATGGTGTTCATTGGCGCTGGACACCTTGCAGGTTTCCCTATGAGAACCCTCGAGAGTGCGCCTTTAGAAGAAGGTAAGCTTTCGCTTGAGTCACACGCCGTTAAGAATGAAGAGAACGTCTGAAACATTCAAGGCTGAGCCGGTTGGGGATGGGCGTTGGCGGACGTGACATTGACGGATGCTGGAAAACTAGCGAGCAACTCCACATTGTGGAAGGAAATCTTTTATTCCAATACTTGCGTAGCGTGATCGATTTCTGCGATGTTAGCTAGTTTGACAGGAATTTGATAGAAAACGGCATGCTGTTGACTTAGATAGATATCCCATTTGTTTCTCTTGTGTGCAATCGTTCGACTTGCCGGGCTCCAGCCCTGCGTCTACCCAGAAACAAGGAAGGGAGCAACCATACAGCGTTGATAGCCGAAAAAGGCCAAAACCACGCTCGACGGGTATATGGCACGGAACTTATAATAAAGGTGATGAGGAGACAGGATTACACGTCGGGTGGTTGGCTTTGACCACGTCACATGTTTTCGCGTCGCGAAGTCCGTGCGGACGCGAGCACGCGTTTGCCTAATCGCAACTCAAGGCTGCACCTGTCCTTCGCCAATTCTAACAAACACTCGTTTTTCATCTCACTTCGTTTGTTTCTTCACCATCTCTTCAAGTCAGTACTTCTGTGACGCTACAATTGTGATTTGCTCATTCAATCAACTGTCGATCGAGCGCGAAAGGTTCCGCGTATCAATAAAACACACGCAGAAAGAGCAAAGTACATATCACGGAGCGCAAAATGGCGGGGAAAGAGGCAACGGTGTATATTCTGGATCTGGGGAGATCGATGGGTGAGAAGAGACATGGACGCGACCAGACAGACCTTGATTGGGCGCTGGAGTATGTGTGGGACAAGATTACTACGACTGTAGGTGGCCATTCTTTTCGAAATCTGTTAATTTGAGGTGTTCTAAGCTTGGAAATCAATACGTTGTTCCTGCACGTGGAGCTGATCACAGGCAGGTCGCGACAGGCAGAAAGTCCGCGCTCATGAGCGTGATCGGATGTCGCACCGATGATACGGATCTTGCAAATGTCATGGAAGAGATTGAGGGTTATGAGAATCTCAAAGTGTTTAGCGGGTTGAAACAGTAAGTTTATCACCTTTGCCTTGTCTTCTGTAGTTGACGGTGTAGGTATCTT
Source organism: Dothidotthia symphoricarpi CBS 119687 (assembly GCF_010015815.1). Classification (NCBI taxonomy): domain Eukaryota; kingdom Fungi; phylum Ascomycota; class Dothideomycetes; order Pleosporales; family Dothidotthiaceae; genus Dothidotthia; species Dothidotthia symphoricarpi. The sequence continues at coordinate 712,288 of NW_022985026.1, forward strand.
CTGGACGACATCCGGAATCTTCAACAGCAGTTAAGCCCCAGCTCGACGAACGATGGAGATTGTGAGTTGCGTGAAATTAGGATCCAGATCGTAGTTAACGTTTCCAGTATTCTCTGCTCTTGTTGTGGCCCTACAGATGATGGAGTCGGCGACGCAGGGCAAGACCGGCCCTTTGAAGTATGACCGTCGTGTCATCATCATTACTGATGGGCGTGGGGGCATCGACACTGATGACCTGGACCAAATTGCCAGCAAGATCAACGACGAGAGGGCGAAAGTAGAGATCGTGCTCCTCGGTATAGATTTTGACGACGAAGAGTATGGCTACAAAGAGGAGAACAAGGATCCCCACAAGGTACATGAAGCATGTTTTGGTGCTATACACTGCTAACGACAGCTAGGCTAAGAATGAAGAGGTACTGAAGAAACTCGTGGACGTATGCAACGGCAGCTTTGGCACCCTTGTTGAAGCTGTGGATCAGCTCCACATCCCACGTCTGAAGGAGACACGCCCAGTACCCAGTTATAGGGGCCAACTCACTCTTGGAGATCCGAAGCACTTCGAGGCCACACTAACTATTGACGTCGAACGGTATCCGTGCACCATGATCGCCAAACCCCCAACAGCGAGTAGGTTTGTGGTACGGACAGACCTTGGTGGCATAGCGGGTCCCAGCACACAATCTTCTGCCACCATAACCGGCGAGGACCACCCGATGGGTGATCTGTCAGCAGTCCGAAACCAGCGCGTTTATCAGGTGGACGATGAAGAAGAGCCAGGTACTAAAAAAAACGTCGAGATGGATGAGTTGGAGCGCGGATATGAATACGGAAGAACCGCTGTCCACATCTCCGAATCTGATCTAGGTGTGGTGAAATTGGAAACGGAGCAGTCGCTGCAACTCGTTGGCTTTGTTCCAGCCGAAAAGTTCGACCGATATCTTCCCATGAGTCGAACAAACTACATCGTTCCGCAAAGGGCCAATCAGCAGTCACAACTTGCGCTGTCCTCGTTTGTTCATGCCTTGTTCGAAGCTGACATCTACGCTGTTGCGAGGATGGTCACCAAGGAGAACAAACCTCCAATCATAGTGCTGTTGGTTCCACAGACTGAGCTCGGTCGCGAATGCCTGGTGGACGTGGAGTTACCTTTTGAAGAAGACATGAGACGTTACAAGTTTCCCCCACTAGACCGCAAGATCACTGTTAGCGGGAAGATAATTACTGAGCACAGAGACCTGCCAAATGCCGACTTGACAGAGGCAATGAGCGCATACGTTGATGCCATGGATCTCTCTTCGCTTGGTGAAGACGACGAGGGCAACCCTGGTGAATACGCGAAACCGGAAGATACATATGCACCACTTGTCCACCGCATCAATCACATTGTCAAATGGCGTGCCACACATCCCGACCCCACACTTCCGATTCCAAACCCGCCGGAAATCCTGACAAAGTACTCCACGCCCCCAGCCGAGCTGATGTCCCAACTCGAAGTGCAGCTGAGCGCCTTGATCAAAGCAGCGGACGTCAAGAAGGTCCCACCAAAGGTCAAGGGTCGCGGTAAGCGTCGTCGTGACGACCGCGAGAAACCTCTCTCAGGTCTCGACGTCGATGAGCTGCTTGGAAACCCTAAGCGTGTCAAAGTTGAATCCAACAATCTCATACCCTCCTTCAAACAAGCGCTCGCCGCAACGGATGACCTCGAAGCCATTCAAGAGGCTGCAGACAGTATGGCCAAGGAAGTTCGCTCTCTCATTAGCAACAGTGTCGGCGAGAGTGCATACGGACGGGCTCTAGAAGCAATTCGGGTCATGAGAGATGAGATCACGGAGCTGGAAGAGCCCGAGATCTACAACACCTTCATCAGGGAGTTGAAGAAAGACGTACTGGGCGGCAAGCTCAACGGGGAGCGCAGGGATATGTGGTGGAGGATTCGTGGTAGTCGGTACGGGCTTGTGGACCAGAAGCGGAGCTTCGTGAGTGATGTTACGGAGGATGAGGCTCTCGAGTTCTACAAAGTCTAGGATAAGTGAGAGCTAGTGGTGTTGGATCATGCGAATGTGGCTCATGTGCCGGTCAAGCCCTTAGAAGTTTGTCGAGAGTTCTATACATTACGTATCGAGGCTTGCATTCGAGTCGAGCCTATATCCTTTGCGTGCCACTATTTCCTAGACTTCAACGTCTTACAACTTAACTACCGTGACTGTATCGGACTTGCGTCCTATCCTCTACAAAACTGGCAGTAATGTTTGTGTTTCTGGTTGAGCGTCTTGACATCAGGCTACGCGTTCGCAGATCTTCGAGATCTGAGTCTGGATCATGAACAAGGTACAGAGCAAGGAAGCTATGAAAAAAAATTCTGACGAGAGCTTGTTGATGAGATAGATAACTACGAACGCAGGGCTTTCCCAGCGCAACCTAGTATTGTTGGAAGTTTGCATACCCAGATGGAGGACGGGCGGGATATTCCGTCCTGTGAGTGACCTTCTCGACATTCTAGTCTTAACGAGAATAAGGGTTCTCGAGTGAACTTTTGAGGTTAGGCCCCCAAAGTACGCGTCAGGTACGGGCGCAGTCTCCGGTGAAGAGCGATGACGTTCCGACGCTAGCTGCTGTTTGGGAGCTGACGCCCCACATATCTCTCAACTCCATAATGTATCTTTCTTCCCAGTTCTCATTTATTAGCTGTCAAGTGGCTCCAGGTTGTATGTCTGGAACAAGGTGACGGCTCGTGAACGAGCGACGATAGAGCTTAGTTGCGATCGCTCACCCCACTTACACATCATCTTCCCTCGTTCTCACATGCAGCTGTTTCTTACAGCCGTATTCCTATCGTTGCTGAACACTCTTGGTCCTCCTCAGCCGTACAACGAGATTTCGACCAAAGCACACGTCGAATCGTGGATTCCTTTCGATCGTCTGGATCTGGCGCCACTCACTGGTTGTTCGAACGTCGCATCCCAACGCGTTTCGAGCTCTCTGCAAGTTCTATGATATTGAGAGATGGTTGAACATTTACCTAAAGTAGTAGTAAAAGATGCAGTTACAGATGGATATGGCCCGATGAAACAACGTCGCCGACCAGCTCGTGCGTGCCTGGAATGTCGGGTACGCAAAGTCCGGTGTGACTGTAAGAGACCTTGCGATGGATGCGTCAAGACTCAATCAGAAAATTGCACTTATGTTTCACGTCAACGCGTCGGAACTCGATCAGCATTTAGGGAAAGGTCCGCGGCATCTCCTTCTGCTCCTGTTGAGAGCTACAGTCATAACCACGATGATGATCAAAGCAACACAGACTCGGCTCCGTCTAACCCTAACGTATCGGATCCAACCAATCAGTTCGAGCTTACAATCAATCGTTACATAGCACCTGGAATCTTCGGTGTAAATGGTGGACCCAAACTCCAGCCCCTGCCTGCGAACAGACCAGTGCTGAATTTGAGATCACACCCTGACTCGGGAACCTCATCGATGATGAGAACAATGTTAGATAAGATAAGTAGTCTTGAGAATGAGGTCGCAGCACTTAAAAATGGTGGGCATGCCAAATCTCGTACTGTACAAGTAAGTAGTCAATCCTTACTAGAAGATGGTATTTGAAGTCCCTTTCATGTTGAGATATCTCGATCACGACAAACTGACAATCAAAAGACCGACGAGCCAGACCAATCAGATCCTTCCCATAATCCTGATGCTAGCAATGAACAAGTAAACAAGAAAAGCGAAGATTACGACGTTATAAAGAAGATCAAAACTATGGACTATATCGTGACGAAGGCTCGCATCTCGAACATTCCGATTTCTCCAGAGGTTAGGCAATCGATCCCATCGAAAGAAATTTGCGACATGCTGGTCGACTGTTATTTTCGTACGTTTGAAGGGGTCTTCCGGATACTCCACATTCCAACTTTTCGTACGGAATACGAGAACTATTGGGCTGGCATCGTACCGGATGAGCCCTCTATCATCTTCAAGATTTTGCTAGTATGTGCAATTGGAGTGCCTTTCTACACGGGTTGCGATCGAATAAGCTTGCGCCGCTCTTGTGCGAAATGGGTTCAAGCTGCTGCAGGTTGGCTCAGTGGACCTAGTCCAAAGCTACGGCGGAACACCACAGGCCTACAAGTCCAAATTCTTCTTCTCCTTGCGCGTCAGGTGTGTGGCATCGATGGCAAAGATAGTTGGATTCCTGCAGGATCTGTGCTAAGAATGGCGATGTTTCTGGGTCTGTATCGGGATCCATCGCATCTTGGCATAACGTGTGCCCTCCAGAGCGAGATGCGAAGAAGATTATGGACGACTGTCTTGGAGTTTACTGCACAAAGTAGTCTTGACGTAGGAATGCCCCCGATGATTTCCACGAAAGACTACGATACACGCCCTCCGTCTAACGTAAATGACGAAGACATTGTTGCGGACACTGATACGCCACTTCACCCAAAGGCTCAAGCCGACTTCACTGAGAGCAGCATTCAGATTGCATTGGCGCAGACGTTGCCTATTCGTTTGGAGATCATGCGGCTAGTCAACAATCTACGATTCGATATGTCTTACGAGGACGTGTTGCGTCACGGCGCCGACCTTGCAAAGAACTGCCGTGAGAGTACCGCAAAATTCAAATCGGCTCTAGCCTCCCATCATAATATCACACCTTTCCAGATCAAAATGGCTGACTCGCTTGTCAGGCGATTTGTTCTCTGCCTTCATCGTCCATACTTTGCGAAAGCATTGAAGTATCCGCGTTATCTCTATTCAAGGAAGATGTGCCTCGATACCTCGTTGGCGCTCTATGCCCCAGCGATAGAGATAATGGACGGCCAGGAAGACGATTGGACACGCATGACCCACCGGTGTGTAGGGTTCTTCGAGTCGTTCTTCTTGTATGCCATGTCGACCATATACATTGAGTTCAAATCTCAGATTGAGGACCAACGACAGAGTGCCTCCTTAGTCGCTCCTCTAGTTTCGAGCCCGAACTCCCGGTGTGCATTGATAGCTGCGCAATTCGACACGCTTCACAAAGTTCTCGAGTCAGCACATCAAACGGCGGTGGCTCGGTTACGCAATGGTGAGGCAAACGCAAAATCTGTCGTGTTCCTGGCTTCCGCTCTCGCACGCATCGATGCAGTGATTAACGGTGTCGATGATGAACATGCTGGACTCGAAGCAGCGAGAACATCAGTTAAGGAAGCAGCTCATATCATAGCTGAGGTGTATCGCGAAGAGCATGGCGAGTCTATCGACCTCAGTCCATCACATGCCCCCTTCGAAGGCCACAGTAACAGAAAAGACACAAGCTCGGAACGTGTGTTGGGCGAGAACGACTCAACAGATACCGAAATTACTGATGGCCTTGAAGGAACGATATATGATGCGAGCATGGGCCTTGAGTTCGACTTTGGAGCACCGGACGACGATCTGGGTACCACGGATTGGCATGCTTTCCAGAATTTCACCATGGATGGCGGTTATGGAAATCAGTTCGATTGGGGATCAGTTGAGCAATTTAGTTCCAACACTTGGCCCGTCTCAGGCCAATTTGGACTGGATACAACGGGGTTCAGATGAGATTGAGAGGGGTTTGGTAACTGGTGAGGCATGTCTACCTCGCATATTTCCTTGTCTCTGCGCCGTCTGAACATCGAAGCTTCGATGTTGTGTCACCAAAGTCAATCTCTTGTAATTTTGTATCATCTCTTAAGTACATATGTCCAAACTCATGGTGTTAGTACCAAACGACTTGTCATACCGCCTTGCTGTTTCTGTATCGAATATCTATTTCGCGTTTGATTTTCAATTCGCATCGCAATGGACACACAGAGGATGTGTTGTCTAGTGGCAGAACCACTGATCACATAGCAGCACTGTAGAACTGACAACTTAGTTCTGAGCTCTGATTGCAAATTTTCTCACCCAGCCTAAAGGAAGTGTTTTCAGAGTTTTGATCAAAGAACGTCAAACGTGGAGATAATACTTTTGTATTATTCCCAAGTTAAACAACCACCTCTTTTCGACGAGTCTCTAAGTATCTAAACTGTGTCCCTTCTGCCCAACAATTCTCCCTCTTATGTGCACTGAATCTCCGAGACGAGGTTTCTGAATACGTCTTTATTACTTCAGTGAGTATATGCAGCGATCGATGCACAACAGCTGCATGATACCTTATGCTTTGTAACAACGTACATCTGTCAGCTAATGTTGAAGGGTAACACGTTATACGAGCTTACACAGGTCTAGTCAGTCAATCATTCTGATCTGAAATCACGCCATCCCAGAATCTAAGTGTTTGGAGAACGAGCTTTGTGGAGCAATGAATGCATGCAACAAGGGTCACAGCAAAGTTGCCGGGGTTTGGAGGAACTCCGGCTAAACCTTGCATTGTGAGTCCTTGTTCGGTAACGGCATCCTTACCCAAGTTTCGGCAACAGACCAATAAACGTCATTGATCACGTTGATCAACACGCAGGCCATTACTCAACTTCCCCTCGTCGCCAAGAGAAGATGCGGAGAACGGCAATTGACAAGCACAACCACATCGGAAGGCGTTATTGGGGCGTCATATCACGCATGTGTAGAGAGCGAACCATTTGATTTGAACCGGGGTTGGCACTTGGAACCTATAAAGGCGACAACCTAAAAGGCCGAACCATGCTCTATCGTGTTTCACACTCTTAATGCAGATTGTGAAGTTGAAGACAAGTACATGATGAAATCCTCCAGTTTACTCACTTTGTGTGTTGCTCTTTTCCCAAGTCTCGCATTCTCGCAGGGATACACCAATGAATCGGAAGTTCATTTATACGGACTGAGTCCACCTGTATACCCAAGTCGTGAGTACTTGTAACATCGTAAGTCCAATATGCTGACGTTATCTAGCGCGCGGCAATGGATCGACATCTGCCTCCTGGGCGGCCGCATACGCTCGTGCACGGGAAATTGTATCTCAATTAACCACGGAAGAGAAGTCCAATCTCACCCATGGTGTTACTGGGCGTTGTGTTGGGCAAACAGGAGCTGTTCCGCGTCTCCACATCCCCGAAATTTGCTTTGCAGATGCACCAGCAGGTGTGCGTGGGCAGGAATTTGTGTCCGCATTTCCCGCTGGAAGCCACCTGGGAGCAACGTTTGACAAGGATCTTATGTTAAGGTACGGAAAGGCCCTCGGACGCGAATATCGTGGAAAGGGTATAAATGTTGCGCTTGGCCCATTCTTGGGCCCAATTGGAAGAGTTGCAAGAGGTGGAAGGAATTGGGAGGGGTTAGGATCGGATCCGTATCTCGGCGGTGTAGGAGGAGGACTACTTACGAAAGGGATACAAGAGGAGGGTGTGATTGCTACGCCGAAGGTGGGTCTCTTCGTATAGAATTTAGATGTTGTCAAAAAGAGAAAGCTAACATTGAGGTTAGCATTGGCTCTTCCAAGAACAGGAGTATAGGCGGACACCAGGCTTGGAAGGTGAATCTGTCTCATCCAACGTGGATGATCGTACGCTCCATGAGTTGTATGCATGGCCTTTCATGGACGCCCTCCGAGAGGGTGCCGCGTCGCTCATGTGCTCTTATCAGCGAACCAACAACTCGTACGGCTGCCAAAATTCCAAGCTTCTCAATGGTATCTTGAAGACTGAACTCGGATTCGAGGGGTTCGTGGTATGTTGCATACATCAATTCTTCATGTTGTGATGGTTGTACTCACACACCCAGGTATCTGACTGGGACGCGCAACATGCAGGCGTTGCATCGGCAAATGCAGGTCTCGACGTCGTCATGCCAGTCGCCAAGTTCTGGGGAAATAACTTGACTGAGGCTGTGAGCAACGGCTCTGTCGCTACCGAGAGACTTGACGATATGAATACACGACTACTAGCGGCATTCTACTTCCTCAACCAGGATGAAGGCTTTCCCACAAACGGCGTCTTTCCATACAACGTACAACACCCTATCGTGGATGTGCGTGAAGACCACGCTTCTCTCATCAGGGAGATTGGCGCTGCGGGAACTGTCTTGGTCAAGAATATCAATAACACTTTACCGCTTCGTCATCCTCGTTTTCTCAATATCTACGGATACGATGCCGAAGTGAAAGCACAGCCCTGGAACAACCCTGCTCGCTTCGGTGGTGGTTATGAAGAGAACTTTGGCTGGAATACACTCAACGGTACTTTAATCACAGCGGGTAAGCAAGATGACACAACATCGTATCCCCACTTTTGAGTAGTGCTAATATGGAGTGCAGGAGGGTCTGGTTCAAGTACCCCTTCATGTGTTATTAGCCCCTTCAAAGCCTTACAAGACCGCATCATTGCTGATCGAGGTACACTGCGCTGGGACTTTCTCGGTGTCAACCCGATTGTCTATGCTAACGCAGAAGCATCCATCGTATTCATCAACGCGTATGCTTCAGAGAGCTTCGACCGTGTCTCTCTCACGGACGAATTCAGCGACCAACTAGTCAAGAACGTGGCGACGAACTGCTCTAACACGATCGTTGTGATCCACAACGCCGGTATTCGTACCGTAGATGCATGGATCGACCACCCCAACATAACCGCCGTAATTTTCGCCGGCGTTCCGGGCCAAGAGAGCGGCCACGCCATCGCCGATGTGCTATACGGCGACGTCAACCCTTCTGGTCGACTACCATATACCGTGGCTCGTCACGAGTCCGACTACGGCACCCTGCTTAACTCAACCGTCGATCCTTCTCACCCTGCCTTCCTGCAATCTGATTTCACAGAGGGCCTATACATCGACTATCGCGCTTTTGATGCACAAAATATTACTCCACGGTACGAGTTTGGCTTCGGACTGTCGTACACAACATTCGCATATGCGAATTTAACCATCGAGCAAGAACCTGACGCAAATCTCGACCCATTCCCTGATGCCTCAGTGCCGATTGTGCAAGGTGGACATCCGCAGTTGTGGAATACTCTCTACCGGGTGAATGTTACGATTACAAATACGGGGAAAGTAGCAGGCCATGAAGTGGCGCAATTGTACTTGGGTGTCCCGAATGCCCCACAACGGCAGCTGAGAGGCTTTGAACGCGTGGGCATTTTGCAGCCCGGCGAAAGCAAGGAGGTGCAGTTTGCATTGACAAGGCGAGATATAAGCGTCTGGAACGTCGTGACGCAGGGTTGGGAGATCCAGAGGGGACGATTTGCGGTTTGGGTTGGGGCGAGCAGTCGTGATGTGAGGGCTGAGGGAAAAGTCGTCGTGGAGTGAGTGATGAAAATTCCTTCACTATGAGTTTAGAAGATAGAGCATCGATGTTGCGGGGTGAATCAAATTCGATTGAAATTGATTCATCTCTGTCCGCTGCTGCTACTGCTCACTTATCCGTTTCCACAATCACATTTGGGAGATAGTTGAATTGGGACAAGTCCAACACCTGCTGGAAGGTTGACTGAATCCAGCATATCAATACTGTCCGAGTTCGATGTGTGGCCATTCTGAGCCCGGCATACAAATACAACTACACTTTTTTTTCACAAGCACGCAACAATCCAGCCTATCGTACACGAATCCACTCGATCCTTCCTACGACCGGCTCTTTCCCAACTCACTCTGTGCCACACTCGTTGGTCCTCCTTTAACCCTCTCCCCACCCGTGATCGACTTCTCGCCCGCCGTGATATCGCTCAACGCCTCACTCGTAATTGGCTCATTAGCATGCTGCTGCGCCTTCGCCGTCGGCCCGCCGCTCACCGCGCCATCCTCGCCCGTGAGCTTCTTCTCTGCATCGGTGATCTTGGATATCGTCTCGGAGTCGAGCTTGCCGGTGTGTTGCTCGTTGGCACCCGACGCGGACGTCGAACTCGAATTTGAAGTCGAAGCCGAAGTGGTATTCTGGCCCCGCGAGCCAGCCTGGGGAGAAGCCCTTGTCAGGATGGCCTGGACGATGCTCGTTGGGCCACCTTGCATCGGTCCATCACGGCCCGTGATGCTTTTCTCGCCCTCGGTGATGTCGTGGACGACTTGACGGGTCAGTTCACTGCCGACGTGGGATTGGGCGCGGGCTGTTGGGCCGTTCTTGACGGGCTCGTCTTGTTTGGTAATTCTCTTCTCTGCAGCGGTGATTTGCGAGAGGAGGTCTGAGGTTACGAGGATGGAGAGGCGGGAGCAAGATGAGAACGGGCGGGCAGAGATGTGGGTTGCAGGACGGGCGAGGCGTAGGAATTTGGAAGCCATTTTGTGTTTTGAAGGGCGTTGTGGGATTCAATGGAAATGGTTGTTTGTACTTGTCAAGATGTTCGGTGTGGTGGAGGTTGAGATTGTGCGAAGGGTATGTTGATCAAGTTTGGCGCAATATGTACTTTAACTGACAGACTAATTGAATTTGATGATCCTAATACGCAGGTCCACGCACCCGATTTCTGCAGTCTCATACGATGCAAAGCAATGATGATGTGGAGCACATGATGTCAAGATCTGAGAATTATGATCTATACTGATTCAGGACTAGCCTCTTGAATGCACCAACCCAGTACCTTACATCGCGTTATTTTGGGTATTCCTGATCTTGATCATCTTTATGATCCTCTACTTTCGCTTCTTAAACAAATCCGACATTGAACAGGTCAGATGGTTTTCCGAAAACGCCAGTCGTTCGACGTCGACCCTTCTAAGACAGCCGCATTGAATTATACGCATATTGCGTCTGGCCCTACCTTGTGCTCGCGTTGTCGCAAAATGCACCGCAGTGTAGTGTGATCACATCATCGCTCTGCATGGATACGCAGACAAATGTATTATCAAGTTTTGTCACACATATAGTTGTATCAAACGAAGTATTGGAACATGATGCTGAAGAAGATCCCGTTTTCGACTGAACCTAGTGGTATACATCAGCTCCAGAATCTCCACAGTCATGGTTGTAAGAGAGTCACCAGTTGGCCAGAATAATAAAAGAAAGAAATAGTCGCAGAACCTCTTAGCCACAGTGCCCATCGCAAATATACTCGCGCCACTTTGCGGCAAGCCATTGGCTAGTGGGAAAGTGAAGCGACAAGCAGCGATTGGTCATATACAGTAGCGTGTAAACCTACTTGCTAGACACCATGTAAGTAAACAAGGGGCTAGCAAAACCCTTAAACGCCAAAAGATTGTGTCAGGATTGATGGTAATCAAGCAATCAAGAAGAAAATGGGAATTTGAAGAATTGGAAAGTCCAAAAAGATTTCTTTATATACATGTTGATTTTGTAGTAAAGTACAACCAATTTTTGCTTTCGCGTTGTTATTGTTCTTTCAGTTTCCCTCCATATCAGGCGTGCGAGGCCTTTTCTCAACCGCGTGGAGTTGTTGCGACGACGTTCTGGCACGTTCTGCTGTTGTCTTGGATTCTTCGAAGATCGAGTTCTCGCCATTTGTCGTTCGCAACCCAGACATGCTTTTAGCACTCACGCACTGGTGGTGGCGAAGAATCGCCACCACGTGTTTCCATCGGCGAGTCAGCCCTGTGTTGATTCATCAATCATCATTCAAACGTAATCCAGCGAAATTTCCAGTCACATTCGTTCGGCCACAAAATCCGATTCAATATCAGTATCGTTGCCAAGGAGAAGATGGATTATGGATTTTCGGCGGAGCCTGCCGTGGATGTACTAGAGCTTAGTACGACACTCGCTCGACTCGGACTCGGTCAATATGGGGAGAGCTTACGAGAAAACGGCTTCGAGGACTGGGAGAGTGTGACAAACATCACAGAGACTGACATGGTGGAGCTGGGTTTCAAGCTGGGTGATCGTCGGAAGCTTCAGCGAGCAATACGCAAATACGTCGATTCGAGCGCGCCTCCCGCGGAACATGAGGCTAAGAATATTCCCCTGCCATCCGAAGGGCCGCCCTCAGTTGAAGGTTATTCCAAAACATCGCCCTCGTCCAAGGTGGCGCGTGTGACCAGGCCGTATCGATGGCGCCCCCGACCAGATCCGAATGCTCCTCAAAAACCCAAGACGGCTTATGTGGTCTTCGGTGAGCATGTTCGACAGGATCCAGCTCTCGGTCCTTCGTCTTTCACCGATCTTGCCAAGGTAACAGGGAAGCGATGGAGAGAACTTTCCGATGAAGAACGAGGGAGTGTTTGGGAAATACCAGCTACTAAGAAGTTGCAAGAGTACAAAGAAGAATTCATGCAGTACAAACAATCGGAAAATCACCAGATGTATCAAACGTATCTCGAGAAATTCAAACAACGACTCAACAACCAAGAACCAACAACATCGTCGGTCACCAAGGCCGCGTCCACTTCCCAAGCCGTCACTTCTGGTTCGAAACATGCCTTGCAGGCTCAGGATAGACCTGAAGTTACCCGCGAAGACAGCTCTGATACAAAATACATGGGTCGGGAGGGAGAATCTCAAGACACGATACCACCCGTAAATTCCGGGATGGCGGAAGTGCGCCAGGTAGCAAAAGCGCTTGGTATCAGCCTCCACCACATGCGAGTCAACGCCTATCCATCCGAGGAATCGACAACCAAAGCTGTTGAATCCTTCCTGCAGGGCACGGGATCGCTTCTCTACCTTTGGAAACGAGACGAAGCCTTGAGTCTTGTCAAGTCTGTCTACCGCTCACAACCCGGCTCGATACCCGCACACGCAACCGAGGTCTTTGCAATGTCAGCAGTGGGGAGCTACTGCGATGGAGAACCACACACATCCTTGTCTCAGGAGACGTTTCTCCATTTCTTTCTGTACATGCTTTCCTCACCTCCCGAAATCAGCAATCTCAGCCGCATGCGGCTTTTTGCTTGCCTGGCCATATGTCGGTTCACCAATAGCGTAGAAAGTGCGAGAAGTCTTATGTGTAAGCGGTCGATACTTTATAGTTTTAGGCACAAACGGCTAACAGCCAGAAGTATCAGCGCTCGATATCGGAAGACAGACGTTCACGTCTTCTTCGTTTATAGCCGAAACCCCCGAAGAGAAAATACGCTATTGGTGGTATATATTCCGAAGCATCGTCTTCCTGGAAAGGTTGTTGCTCTTCATCTGATCGTGGCTGTTTCTACATCACTAATGCACATTCAGCTGGTTTGCCTACAACACCAGCCATGAATCACGGGTTACCAACCAAGATCTGAATGTATGACTCACTCTGTTGACATTCTACTCCCAGCGCTTCGCTGAGCAGCTAATCTCTCACTATTCCTTTTCTTGAACCGTTCACTTACGCTGTGCAGTTATACCACCCTCCTACTTCCCACGCAGAACAAGACCTCGATGTCTTCCAGGAGCGCGTAGGCGAACTCGGTCAGCTAGCCGCATACATAGCCCTTGACCTGAAGACAGCAACCCAACCAAGCGCCGCACAGGCTCAACTACACTTCGAGTCTCTAAACGGGTGGCACCGTACCCTCCCCCCGCCAATGCAACTGAGTCGACTCAGCCTCGCAAATCCCTTGTCATTGAACTGGCAATCCAAGCGGTCTCTATTGCAGCTACACATCCTCTTCCTAGGCCTATGTATCGAGCCCTACCGCAGCGGACTAATCGATCTCGGGAGGCTACGCCTAGGCATCTCCCCCCTCGAGCCGGAAACGTTACACACGCTGAAAAGTGTCGAGAAGCAATGCGTCATGGCGGCACGACAATCCGCTCGCGTAGCCTCTTTACTACAAACCGACAACCTGATCCGCTCTCGTTGTTGGGTTTCAGTGTACGTGAAATCAACCTGGAACCGTTCGACGCGCTCTAACGCAAGTGTGCGATTTTAGGTATACCTGTTTTACAGGCTGCACGGTTCTTCTCTTCTCCGCCTCGCAGAAGCTCGTGGAGTTCCTCGCGGAAGAAGTCGGCCAAGAGCTATCGTATGCGTCGTCGCATTTGAATGTTCTTTCACTGTGCAGCTACGATAATGAAATCGCGAGGAAGTTGTATATCCCTTTGCAAATTATCTTCAACGATATCAGAGAGATTGCTGTCTCGCCTGTCTATCGCAGTATGCGCGCGTCACAGACTTTTGTCAAGGATGTGGTGCTTGTGCCCGGCTCGTCCTCGGACGCGGACGAGGGTGTCGCGGAGGTTGGTAGGAATATAGTGGATTTGACGGAACGTATTATGAGCTTGCTTCAGGAAAGCCTTAGCTTTTAGAGGATAACATGTATATATTTTGGGACTGAAGGCGTCATAAAGAAAGAGGGAAACACGTACATAATTATAGTAATAACGATATAGGTATTGAACATGCAAAAATGACTCATCGACTCGTCAAGATCTGCACTGTATGAGAGCATATAAATACACTTCAACAATAGGTCTAAGCAGTAGTGTAGACCATAACTACAGCCTCTCTTCTTAAATTTTATATCAAGTAAACATGCCTTCACAATGCACATATAGAACTAGTAAGCGTTGTAGTAGGAGCTCTGTATAGGAATCATTGAGCTCACCCCTTGTAAAGATAATCAAGGAATGAGCCGCATCACAGGGATCACGCACAAACTCTACGTAGCAGTGTTTCAAAGCTCTAGACTTCGGATTGAAATAATGAGGTTAAATGAACCCCTTTGATAGTGAACTGTGATTCCGATTAAGAAGTTTGTAAATACCAGCTCCCCCATCATACAGTCTCACACAAATCCAAAATGAGTCAAAGAACGCTTCATTAACACTTCACTTCCACCACCCTGTAGACAATAATGCTTATTCCTGCATCAAACAGCAACGACACATCTCACACCCAACCAATACCCACTACACAGCATTCCCCGCTATCCACGCCGAAAACGCCTGCGCATTCCTCGTCTGCATAAACACAGACCCAGGCCCAGTAAACTTACACACCAGCCCCTCACCCGCCGTCATATTCGACAGGAGGCCACCCGACGCGACGCGCTCGAGGACATACTTGCAGTTCCACGCAACGAGATGGCCGTTGTCGATGATGTATTTTTCGTCTTTTTGGAGCTATTGTCACGTTAGCAAAAATTCCCTATTGCTAAAACCTCCAAACGGCCTAGACCAGCACTGAAGCGAGGAATGAACAGGGGGAAGGAGAGACATGAAAGACTTACATCCTTCCTAATAATCGCGCCAAAACTGGTAATCCACAGAACGCCCACGCCGCTGATTTTGTACACGAAAAAGCCCTCTCCGCTTAGCATGCCTTTCCCGATGCCCTGGCTCTTGTACTCGGTGACGATTCCCTGTGTGCACGCTAGGAACGCGTCCTTGCCTACGCTCCATTGGTCCTGCCCGCCGAGCTTGATGATGGTGATGTCGCCGATGGCGGGGGGTGCGAGTAGCAGCTCGCCGGGGCCGGTGTATGTTGATTTGTTCATGTCGCCGCCGCCGAGGGCTTTTTTGAAGGAGAATTTCAGCGAGCCTTTGAGGGTTATGGTGGGGGTCATGGCTATCATAGCGCCTGTTGGAACGTCAGTCTGTTGTTTCTCACACTGTTTGATGTCGGGCTTAGGGAAATTAGGGGGACAACGAACCTGGTTTGGCAGTAAACGGACATCCGATCGCCAACTGCACTGTGAGAATACTGTTTGTATCCCGATGGCTGACCCTGTAGCTTCCTCCGTTGAATGTGCCCACATCATCTGCCGACGTGCTCCCCGCGCCCGTAAATTGCGGTTGTTGTGGCGCTTGTACTTGCTGCTGTTGCGGTGGTGCTGATTGCTGGAGTGTATGTTGTTGCTGGCTCGAGGGCTGCTGTGCGACAACTGGACGCGGGCTCGGACTCGATGCGCCGCCATACGGGTTCATAGGCTGGTGCTGCTGAAGGGCAGGCGGGTGCTGAGGAGTGGGCTGATGTTGCTGCGGTGCACTCCCAGGCGGGGGGAAATGCTGCTGCTGCGAGTGGTCTGGAGGCGGCGCATACTGCATCTGCGGCGCACCAGGCGGAGGGTAGTGTTGGGCTTGCGCCTGGGCGGGGGGAGATACGGGCGGTGGTGGGTAGGACTGTGGGCCGCCTGGCGGAGGCGCAAAGTACTGCTGCTGTCCTTGAGCGTCTCCAGATGGCGGTGCTATATATAATCAGGCGAAGCTCCAGAATTTCTCTCCACAACAAAAGTACTCACGGGGATAGTAGCCTCCTCCACTTGGAGTGGGAGTGTGGTTTTGATATCCAGACATGTTTCAGCAGATGTTGATTTGCGTACTCGGACGTCGATATTCGTCGCGTGTGTCTACGGCGGAAGCTGCACGCGCAAAACGAGGACGCAGGAGAATGAGGAAGCGAGAAACAAAGACATGGTCAGCACATATACCTGCATGGCCTGGCGCCCCTTCGTGTCAAGCGCTCAGCCTCAATCCGCCAGACGTTGGCTAGCGGGGTGCGTCGAAGCGCCGCCCGCCCCGCATGGGTACCACATGTCCAAGCTCGTACTGCAAGGTACGCCCTGTCCTGTCTACCGAATGCATTCTTGTTGCTGACGACGACAGTCCAAGACTAGCCAATGCGCAGGTGGAATGAGAACGGAGCAAAGGCTGGAGAAGAACTGTCCCCCAGCTCACGAACGCATTCCAGGGTCCAGGCGCTTGCACATGCACACGGAATGTACTTATGCACATGGAATGTACTTTGTAAGCGCCCGCACCACGCGGCCGGAGCAGACTACACATCAACTTTGATTTGCCGAAGCCTGCAAATTAGCCTGAGCACAAACTCATCAAAGTTAAGAACACACAGTTACACACACAATTAGTTCGAGTCATCAACCGTTCATTCTGTTCTCCTGTTGACTGTACATTCGCCCTTCAGCCCTGTCGTGCCCCGAATCATATCATAAAATCCATGCGACCTCGTTACCTCCAGAACTTTTCTAGGCTACCGCCATGTACCCATAGCGCCACCCAGACAGCCCATCCAAGCAATGCATCCCGTTGAACCTCATCAAGTGCGTAATCCAAAGCCATTAGTTCTTGATCATCCTCCTTCTCTTGCCGACCTGGGCCGAGAAACCAGACTTGATGGCCTGTACCGATCGCCTGGACCCGCAGCTGTTGCACGTCACGAAACTGAGACGGTTCTCACCCTTGGAAAGACTGTACACATATCAGCATAGATAGGGATGGACACGATCAGGGGAAAGCGTACTCTGTGTCTGGGGAACGGCACGTCTTGCACGTGACAAATTCCATGATATACCGCCTGAGCACGTTCTCGATCTGCTTCTGCTGGAAACGACCCTTGATAACCAAGGACGAGTTACCAGCAACGGAGCCGCTGGTTCCCAATTCCGCGAACAAGAACTGTGTGACGTGCTCGTCAGTACGCTTCATGCGCTTGCAGATTTCGGCAATGTTGGCGAAGATGGTCTTCTTGTTGCCTTCACGGAGACACTGTGGCGGCGGGATCTTGTAGCTCTTTGTGCTGGAGCTGGCAAGATCCGGGTGGGTAGAGTGGAGGAGGGTGAAGAAACGGCTTAGGAGTAGGTTGTACGAGATGGGGGTCGTCGAGTCGTGTTGCCAGATGCCTGTGCCCTTCATCATGTCACCCTCCTGCACTTCAGGCTCAGCGGCGACCTCCTCTTCCTCGGGCGCTTCACCTCCGGCAGCGGCGAGCTTGGCCTCGAAGTCGTCCTCGACCTTCTTCTTGCTGGCCTTCTTCTTCTTCTTTAGTGCGGCGAAGTCGCCCTCGGCCGCCTCGTCTTCCTCGCCCTCCTTCTTCTTGGTCGACTTCTTCTTCTTCTACTAGCATGTCAGCCGATGTTCGTGTTGCTGTGTCTTCAAAACGGTATTCGCACCTTCTTGGCTAGGTCGGCAAACATCTCCGTGACCTCCTCAACCTCCTTCTCGGTCTCGCCTGTTACCCCACATGTCAGCCCAAATTCCATCTCGCGTGTGAGGAGTTCCTAACCTGCAGGCGCATGGCTCTCGGCAGACGTCTTGCCACCGTTGACCTCGTTCGACTCGGTGACCTGGCCATCGCTGTCGACAATTGTGGTGCCTTCGGAGAATGCGACCGACTTGCGGGGCTTGCGCTCGGCGGATTCCTGTATTGCGGTGTTGTTAGAGAGAGTTTTTGCGTAAGAACAGCAATGAAGGTCGTCTGTGGGCGCTGGACGGGGTGTGCAGAGGCTCTGCGGGGAGAGGAGGGTGCATTTCGAGCGTGAACGTGGGGCTCGGAATGACGTACGGAATCAGCCATGATTGCGGTTGTGTATGTGTTTTCCGCTCCTAGAGAGAGGTGTACGCTTGTGTGTGGGTCGGTCTGAGAGTTTGGCGTGGATTGTGTATGGGAGTGCGAGTGGACGTGGAATGACAGTCACCTTGATCTTTTCTAACGTTGTGAGTCGAACATTGCCTCCACGCCAAGACCTCAGCCACATTCGGCTTCACATCAATCAACGCGCGCCGACGACACCCGCAGTCAAGCTGCATCGCCCACCCCGGCTTGTCCATGTGCTCGCCGTAGCCTGTCCTCCAAACCGCCCTGTCCTGGCTCTCTTGGACAATATCGTCTCCTTCCGCCCGCCGCCATGTCGCTCAGCAACAGCGAGAGCTTCATCGAGCGTGTTTCAAGCTCCTCGGATGCCGACGAGATCGACTCGCTCCCCTCCTCCGCGACGAGCTCCTCAGCAGACGAGGAAGAATATCTCTCAGATGCGGAAAGAGAATGGAGAGAGTCGCTACAGCAAATGGAGTTGCTGTTGACCATGGTCATGGTGCCGTATCTGGGAAAATACTTTGGCAGGAAATGCGCATATTGGGGTACGTCGCTCGCGAGAGGAAAGTTCCAAGTCACATTTCTGACAGCGAGATAGGGTGGGCAAAGTATATGATGTGGAAATACCCCGTCGAGATTGTTGTCACAAGTCCAGGGGCATTCAAGGCGGCAGGAGCTATCGAGGCGGCGGCGACATTATAACACAACCAACAAATCAACACATATTCACATGGGCGTTGGTGGCGCATATTATAGCAAGTTTAGCGGACAACGGATGGAAGTTTGAGAGGCATTGGCATGTATATTCACCAGCCTAGCCAGGGGCCTATTGAACCATTCAAAGCCCGGAGGAACACACCAAAAACACACTTCAACTACTTTCATGGACCATGCGCGAGAACGGTACCTTTCCAACTTACTAACAATATCAGCTACCCTGAAAGAAGCAGTCAGAACAGACGACTCCTCAAAACGCCGCATCCTAAGCCACAAAATCAGCGCTGTTATACACGAACAGTAAAACAAAGCCTCCTCTCAAAAATGTGTCCTCGAACCTCTCTTTCTATCAATCAACCAAACGACACTCTGCCATGAGCATCCATAACCGGTCTCTCACCCGCTAGACACGTGAAATACTCACGCCTACTCTTCGTGTCCAAACCTCCCTCCTTACCCCAGATCCCCTCCATCTCCTCTCTCTTCTTGCCCTTCGGCTTGCCTTCCTTAATGCGAAGTTTTTCAAAGTAGACATAAGCGCCATAGAAGACGCTCGATGTGTTGCCTGGCGAGTTGTCAGCACCCTTCGTTCTTGATTTTGAGTCGCCGTCGCTTCCGAGAACACCACTGTCAACAGAGTCAAGAGATACATACCTTCCCAAGCCCCGTGCTTGCTCCGAAAATCGTTCAGCTGCTTGGACTGAATCTTCTTCGGTGGCGTGGTGTGATACTGCGCCGCCACCTCGCGAAGAAAGGCCGCCTGCGTAACACCCGGCTTCTTGAGGTGCAGATTGATTTTCCTGCGAACCTCGTCACACGTATCTGCCTTCCATTAGCTCACATTCCCATCCCACCTTAACCAACCTACCAAAAACAGGCACCTTGTCCTCCTTCTCGCCCTCAATCTCAACGCCATCCACGCTCGGCACAGCATCGCCCTCATCAGCAGTCTTCACCTTCTTATTCGGCTTCATCTTGATGCCGCGGAGCTCCCGTTTCTTGAAGAACGCCCATGCGGCTGTGTACACTGACGAGCCGGACCCTTTGTCGCGCCCGTTCTGGTTCATGAACATGCTGTAGCCTTTGGAGTTTACGCCGATTTCTTTCTGGAACTCGCCGACTTTCATCTCGCCGTTGTCGAGGAAGGTGCGGATTTTGCGGCTGCGACGGGTCTTAGCATACTATGTGCAAATATCGACAGGAATGGTGGATAAGTTGAGATTCGCGATTGACGTGTGGGTAGATGCGGTAATGGAGCGCATCTCCGTCTGAGGGAACAATACTGTCTGGGAATCATGGCGCATGTAGTGCACATTGGCGCGAAAACACCCCTGACATGCACACTTCACTGCGAAAATGCCAAAAAAAGAGAATAAAAAAATCCACAAACCGAACAACATCACAGCTATCCGTGACGGCCATATCTTCAATCTGCTCATCGAGCTCCTCATCCCCCATCGCCAGATACACGTCCGAGCTGCGCTTCGTCATCTTGTCGCAAGTCCGCGTGTTCAGTAAGCTATCTAAACCACCTTGATATAAAAAGACCCAACAATATTACACTGCGATGCAATGTAGTTTAGACGTGAAGATGTAAAATAGGAGGAACGTGACGCGTTGTGTGTTGGGGGAAAGTTGTTTCGCGGGATGACGAAATGCGACGCGTGGGAAGATTGCGCTAGGGGTTTGGGCGGGAGAGTGGGGTGGTGGAGCACGGGCGCGCGAGGTCAGGTGTTGGTGTGGGGTTTCTTGCTGCGATAGGTTTGCATCCTACACAGTATCTCTCCGCTGTCGATGGCTTTGTCAATCTTCGGGTTTGTTGTGTCTTGTTACTTATGACTATATTTACATTGGCTTCGGGCTTGGGAAGAGATGGATTTGAGTTGCGCTATCATCACCAACACCGTCCGAAGTCTGGCATAGACTATTAACGTAAAACACAGACGAAAGTACTCGGTATTCTGTAACCATTACACCACCGTCATACATACCAATCAACGAAGCTTAACCAGAAAGCTCAACAGGATCATCCGACATATCGTATAATCCTTTCCTCTTCGAATCTTTGTAAAGAATCGCTAACAAATCTTGATGACCAGAGGCCAAAGCCAAGTCATAGGGCGTCTTTCCTTCGCCGTTCGCTTGGTAAGGGTTTGCACCTCGTGCACACAGAAACGAAGTGACCGCAGTACGGAGGTCTAAATCGAACCTGTAGTCACCCATCCAAAAAGTGACAGCCTGATGAAGCACTGTAGCGCCGGACGACTCGAACGGTGCATTTACATCCCACCCATGTCTCATCAAGATGTTCAATACGGCAACTATGCGGTTTGGAGCAAACTCTTTCTCGGCGTCCGAGAGCGTCTTTTGCAGCCATGAACGACTCATTAACTGCCCAGCTAAAGTCGACCATGAGTCCGGCTCAGATGGCTTAGCGCCGTTGGCAATTAAGAATTCTACCATGTTCGTTTGTCGTGCGCCAACGGCAATTTTCAAGGGCGACAATCTGGTTGAATATCCGTACGGCACATCATTGACATTGAAACTCGCGCCTAGCAGGCGCCGTGCCATGTCAATCTCGCCAAAGAGCGCAGCAAAGTGTAGCGCTGTCAAACGTTCTGGACGAACTCGCTTCCGCACCTTGGACCGCCAAAAGTCCTTTTTCTTGTCAAGAAGACTGGCCAAAGCCGAATGGTCGCCGTCACAGACAGCTTCCTCGATGCGATCTCTGGGTTGGCAACCTATCTTGGCGATCACGTCTTTCCGAGACAGATGTCTGCCTTTGGGAATTTCGTTTGCCTCTGGAGGTTCACTGAGACACAGAGATGCGGCATCAACTGCTATTGCGTCTGCGGGGTATTCCTCTTTGAATCTATTGTCGTTCATGACCCTCGGATTAGTTGACACTGTCTGCAGGGGAGAAAGTGCAATAGGAATGGATCGCGGTGACTGGCTTGGTTCAAACGATTGCCGAATACTGGGAGCTGGCGTTTTGACTAACAGAGACAATGGGCGGTACGAACGATCTTCCATGGCTAGTCCAACAGTCGACCCAGAGAGCCTACTTTGGATGCTCTGTGTTACCAGGTCTGGGTCATCACAGGCCGGTCGAGTCATTAGTGATGAAAAGTCGAGATGAACTTCCGTGCCCAGGGAGTCTTCGACATGTTGTATTACAGCGCTTCTGCGTGCTTCTGGTATCATGGCAAGACATGATTTTGCACGAGCGCGATTGTCGAGCAAGACGTATATATGCGCCATGAGTGCCATAGACTCCAAGGAAGCTTCGCTCTGTTTGCCTAGTAGTCGCCTGCGCGCCTGCAACGCTTTCTCGCACTCAGATCGCGCACGGTCAATCTGGCCTGTTCTAACATATAGTTGTGACAATAGGTGTGACGCATTGTAGATACACTCTCGTTTCGCGTCCGAGCTCACTGACTGTTGGACCAGACTCACAAGGGCCATTTCGGCATCCGCAGGCCCTTGCGTATGATACGCACAGACAGCGAGTATGTAGTGTATAGCGAAGATATCACAGAATGCGCGTTGCTGCACCGGAAGCTGTTGCAGCACTTGTAACGCCTCTTGGAGAAGAGAGTCGGCCTCGGTCCATTCTTGCCTCTCGAAAGCCTTTGTGCCCGTATCCAACGCTGCTTTGGCAAGATCCGTCTCCAAATCATCATCAGAATTGTCCGTTGCCACATCGCCGGCTCCGCGTTCCTGCAAAGCATTTTGCGCAGAAGTTTCGGTTGGTCTCTTTGGGATTGTGTCTGAAGCCTCCAAACATCGCTGGTCCCGACGGATAGATGCCAGAGTATCCACCCAAACCACGACGCGGATATTGCTACTCGCTGTCTCTTGGCCTCCAGCGAAAGACCTCGGAGAGAGACTTGCTTCGTACAAGGTCGTACCTGTCGCGATGACTTCGCGCGCACATTGTATCAAAGTGGCTTCAGTATGTGAAAGGCGCGACTGCGGGTCGGCTCTTGATGATTTGTGCAGTTTCTCAATCACGACTTGTAATCTTTCCAACTTCTTAGAAAGCCGCTGATCAACTCGGCCAGGTGCAAGATGCGTAATTATCCTGCAGACGAGGTCAGCTCTGTCGAATGACAATCGTAGTAAGGCTTACGTATCGATCAACAGCGATATAATATGCAGATTGTCGGTGTGTCTACATACTACCATCCCGAAGCTGATAATCTGCTGCCGGCTTTCGTCCAGCTTCCACTGGCGCTGAGCCTGGCCGAAGAAACCGATCTGCTGACTTCCCACTCTTTCGACGAACATCTCCAGCTCTTGTATTGTTTGACTGGTCTCTTTTATCTGCGTTTCGAGGCAATCCCATACTCTGTTGTCAACATCAAGTAGCGGAGATGAGCCTGCACCGTTCTTGTTGACATCCATCTCTAGTTCGGTGTATACAAGATCGCACTCAATCCCAAGCGATTTGACCTCCTCTGTCAAAACTTTGATCATAGTATCGACAAGTTCAGCACCCTGATCGAGCTTTGAAAGCGCAATCCCAAGCTTCCAAGCCCTCTTGCTCAGTGACAGAATGGCAGAGGCGGTGCTCACAGCCGTGAACGGAGTCATCGTTGCCATGACGCGCGCGTTATGATCATACGTGGACGTACTAGTATGATACATGCTGAAAGGTACGAGAAAACCGAACTCCAGGTTACAAAAAGCGTCGAGTCCAGGTCAGCCTGCGAGAGAGATTATGCGTCGTAAGCGGCGTGCGCCACAGCCTTGTGTAACTGAGCTGACCACACCTCAGCTCTCGGTTAGTTGAAATACCAAGGAACAAGTTGCAGCGAGATGTTCGAACAGTTAGACAACTACATACAAATTTTGTGTATAGCTTGTGCTCCTTATACGTCGCTTGTATATACCTAGCCTCAAATTTTTGCTGTGCTTCTCCCTTCAGTTTTATCGCGTTGCTTCCCATGAAGAACGCAGCTTTGGTCTCAGTCTTTCAGGTCTCGAACACAGGAGACCAGAATAGGAAGCACGCGCACACCCTTAAAGGCCCCAATCACAAAGTCTCAACAAATCTAACATCCGACTCAATTACCTTTCGACTGGTTGAACGGACATACGCATATGCATCTTCAGCTCGGAGCGGGGTCTGCGTAAGCCGCCGTAATATCAAGGGCGCACATGTGAACGCCTCTCATGTGGTACAGCAGTCGATCCATCATCACAACTGAAGTATTGAATTCAGCCTTGAACGTAAAATCGATGAAGCCTCATACACCCACCGTCGAAAACCAAAATTATTGTGATAGTAAGCTTCGCGAGAGCTCAAGGTATCTTATGATACCAAACTTTAATAGTTTCCATGGTGTACTGTAAGGTGCATGTCGCAAGACTCTTTTGACTGATATCGTGGCCGGGCAAGTATTGGCCCCCACCCTTCCACATAGTCAAGGCAGTGCACTGTCGGGGGCTACAGGAGAAGGACCTGTCCATCCGGTCTTCTACTTACTCAGCTATTGTCCACCTTCCAGTTATTTTCGTATCTAGTGTTGGTTGTTTGTCTTCCACGGTGTCACTGAACCAGTGCCACTGTTAATCAAGCAGTATCTTCTACGTGTTATTGACAGAAATTTACCACGACAACGGCCCTACCTTAGTCGTTTGAGGCCAGTCGCACTCTACCAACACACCATGGTGGAGCTCAGAAAAGGTCCTACGATCATGGATACACAATCGCTAGGTCACTCCATTGAACCCATATATGGTCGCGAGATCGAAAGGCAGACCGGATGGAAATACAAGGCCTTGAAACTCGGACCTCTGACCCTACCCTATTATGCTTCACCTGAGTCGCAGTTGATCTTGGTGTCATTCGTATGTTTCCTTTGTCCAGGTAAGTGTACACTATGCGACGATATTGTTTAGCGTACTGACTATATGCAGGCATGTTCAATGCTCTCAACGGCCTTGGAGGTGGAGGTCAACTTGACGACGATGCCTACGCCAGTGACGCTTCAAACTGCGCACTCTACGCTACCTTCGCTGTTGTTGGTTTCTTCGCCGGCACGATCGTGAATACTCTGGGCATCAGGTTCTCCCTCTCTTTCGGCGGCTTTGGATACTGCGTCTACGTTAGCTCGTATCTGTGCTTCAATCACACAAAGAATTTTGGCTACGTCGTCTTCGCCGGCGTGTTGCTTGGAAGCTGTGCCGGCATTCTCTGGTCTGCGCAAGGAGCCATAATGATGTCGTATCCGCCAGAGAAGCTCAAAGGCCGATATATTTCTTGGTTCTGGATAATTTTCAACCTAGGTGCTGTGATTGGCAGTGTGGTAAGTCGATATTGTCCCATCTGATGTCGGATGCAAAAAGCTTATATCGATATCAGGTTACACTTGGCCTGAACATCGACAACGACACAGTCAAAGGCAAAGGTGTCAGTAACGCCACTTACATCGGTTTCTTGATTCTCACAGGTCTCGGAGCCTGTCTGTCCTGGACTTTAGTCGATGCAAAGCATGTCGTGCGTCGTGACGGGTCTAAGATTATTCTGATGAAGCACCCGACATGGAAATCGGAGATTATTGGCCTGTGGGAGACACTTAGGAGTGATCCCTACATAATCTTCCTATTTCCTCTATTTTTTGCCTCCAATTGGTTCTACACCTATCAGTTTCAAGATGTCAACTTAGCGCGATTCAACGTGCGTACTCGCGCACTCAACAACACGCTCTACTGGCTAGCTCAAATGATCGGGGCTCTCGTATTTGGATTCGGCCTCGACTTTCCGAATATCAGAAGGACTACTCGAGCAAAGTTTGCTTGGGTTATCATGTTCATCCTTACATTCGCCGTCTGGGGTGGAGGATATGTCTTTCAGAGGAGATACACACGAAAAGATATCCAGGAAAACACTGTCACTCAATACGACTGGTCGACAGATGGTTTTGTGGGGCCAATGTTTTTATATGTTGCTTATGGCTTCTACGATGCAGCCTGGCAAACGTGTGTGTATTGGTAAACAGCTTGAGTCTGCTCCGCGAATAGATTTTGCTAACTCGCGACAGGCTGATGGGAGCAATTACCAACAATAGTCGTAAATTGGCTAACTTCGCAGGCTTCTATAAAGGCATACAGTCAGCTGGTGCAGCCATAATTTGGCGGTTGAATGGCAAGGGGACCCCATACATGAACATGTTTGCTTCGAGCTGGATCTTGCTAGCTGGCAGCCTGGTCGTTGCGCTGCCGGTCATTCTTTTGAAGGTCAAGGATACCGTGCCGGTTGAAGAAGACCTTAAATTCACGGATGAGACTATCGACGATTTAGTTACATACAGACATTCCGAGCAGGGGAAAGCTTGAATGTCTTTTCGAGGATTGAGGTTAGGCTGAACTATCGAGTATACCGGCAGAGGCTATGATTGCGTTCGAGTTTCCATTCCAGCATGAGCGGATAGGTAGCACGTTTTAATTAGCAGTATTTGAGACTACATGGTCCTCCACAACAACCCTCTTTACTCACAAGTGACGTTGTGTAAGCACTTTGCCTCATAAATGAACATGAGTAGACATCTAGCACATAGCCTCCTCACGTCTTGGGGCATGTGTTGTCATCTTTCAGAATCTCATTGAAGTGATGGGAACTGAAATCTGTTCCATTCGGGAGTTGCAGGGTGTTAGCTGACACTCGTTTGATACTCGACATTGAACTCAACTTTGTATCATACATCTACGTACTTCGTCAGTCGCTTCATAAATACTTTCTTGGCCTACCATATATCCAATCTTCTCATCTGTTCAGTGTCCATCTGAGTACGAAGTTTACTTTCGACCATCTCCCCGTACGTGGGCCATGAAGACACGATCAAGGTACTAGAGGAAGACAAAGAATCCCGTCAAGATCAACTTCACTACCTTGATCGCAACCAAAAGGCGACCCAGAACCCGTCAAGATTACCAAAAAGAGCGGCTTCGTTTTGCTGCTCCTCCTATAATCTGACCCATGTAGCTTATTATGTAGCAGTATTGTAACAACCTCCTGACCCAGACTATCAACACTTGCAATATTTTGCAGTCTAGAAGAAGTACTAATAAGAGTAAAACAGGTTGCGGCTAATTTGTTCTTCACTTATGTACTTAGGTCCAGATGTGCTGTGTTGAGCTCGACATTTGTTATAGTCACTGGAGTTTGTGGTTGCGCAACAGTGATTAGGGCAACGGGCTCAAATACCCAGGAAGATATATGGAAGCCTCTATGATCATATGGACTTTACGGATGTCACTGAGGTCTTCGTCAACGAAAACAGCGGGTGGGCGGAAGCTACCAAAGTCCTTGCTGCTTTCACCGATGCGGCCGTGGCTGCTGGAGTGAAGTATGTCAAAGCTGATATCAAGACTTTGACCTTCAAACAGGGCGAAGGTTGATCCGGTATTCGTACCACCAATGGAGATGAACTTGTCGCCGGTCGTATCCTTCTTTACACCGGAGCTGGTACAGCAAAATTACTTGCGGGTAGCGCACCTGACCGTGTGGATCTTCAGGTAGACGGCCGTATGGTGCCTGCAGCAATAGTCACTGGTATCGTCAATCTTGATCCTCAGAAAGGCAAGAAATATACAGAGATACCTGTCAGTGTTCACGCCATCAAAACCACTCGAGGTGTGTCCCGTCATTCAACCTATACAGGCTCAGAAAAGCTGACTTCAAGCACAGGAGAAATCATGCCTTTGACAGCACCATTGATTGAGGACGAGCCATATACAGTGAAGTTCTGTCGCGATGAGAGCTTCAAAAAAACCGTCAAGCACGAAGCATCTGGACAGTCCTTTTCCATGCCGCCAGATAGCCCAGATCAAGACCAAAAGAATCCAACCGAAGGCTTGAAAGCGCGACTCGAAACCGTAAAGAACGGCATTTTAGGCGAGCCCGGGAGGAGTGTGACGATTGACGAGTACCGAGTCTGCTGGTACGTGACACCTCAAATTACTTGAATGTAGTGAAGATAGGGTATGTTAATCTTGATATTCAGGGACGCGGTAACCCCGAACCAAGACTTCGTCATCACTGCTCATCCACATTGTGAGAATCTTTACGTAGCCACTGCTGGCTCTTTCCATGGGTGGAAATTCATGCCAACTATTGGACGCTATGTGGTGGATATGCTGGACAACGAGTTGGAGCCTACACTGGCCAAGCGTTGGGCATGGGATAGGAGTAACGAAGGTGCGGCTCACGGTAATTTGCTACCTACTCTCGAGTTAAGGGATTCGTGAGGCAGTGCTGCGCGCTCTACTGTTCTGGCATTTGTGCTCATTGTGCAATGGCCTGGTATGCATGCGAAAGTTGTAGATGGCTAAATCATGGCTAAACACACATAACAGGTGTGATAACAATTGAGAACTTTAGCACAATCATGGACTGCTTTATGACAACATAGTTCAGCATTGGAGTGACCGTAATCTCGAGCGAATTGAGAGGAACGTGAGGGGTTGAACGTAGAAGAAAGCGCGAGTGAGACTGTGCACTACAAGCAAAGCGTTTTGATCTATCTCTATCTTGGTCCTAAATTCAGCAGTTGACACATAGGAGTACGAAGTTGGAGGGGACAAAATTGAACAGTTTGCAATAAATGTACTAACTAAACATGCTGATAGAACGTTTTCTTTCTCGGTAAAACCAGATTTACTGAAAGCATCCTTATAAAGTCGGTGAATTCACTCGCCATATACCTTGTGCTAGATAACTATTTCCCATCAATCAGTGAACAGTATACTTGAATCATGTTATTGGATGAGTTGTGTTGTGGGGATGTCGAGCGTCATCGATCTTGCAGCCCCTCTGTTCAGCCTCATCAACACTAGTCGGCGGGTCAAAATTCCTGCCTATCCTTACGATCAATCAAAAAGCCGAGACAATTGTAGACTTATGTTACCATGGTCAGTCCGACAAACCTTTCTTGTTAAGTAAGGGAGATATCGAATAGAGAGACTACAATCACCATTACTTGTCTTGAAAATACAACATCTTACTATCCAGAGGAAAGCTGTAGCGTCTTGGAGATGAGTTCCTGATTAAATCATGGCTGAAGAATCATTATAATAGGCTCGTACATCAGGCCCCCAGTCTGCAGGGATATGGATGTGGGTCGCCCGTGCGGGCCATAGCTAGTGATAAAAAGAGCCGATGAAAGATGCGGAACGGGCGTCGGAAGCGGCTGGCCACGTGCGCTAACAGCTAGTCTGTTTCCATGCCATGAAGGCGGAGTCGATTAGTGCTCACTCCATTTCAAGTTGTTATCGGTGCCTGACAGTGACGGGCGGAGCCAGAATTCACTGACGAAGCTTCTACAGACGACGTCTAGTCTTCTAAGGGCTAGCATGTGATTTACCCGGGTGATATTTTCTCACCATGAAGTCGAAAGATTAACCAGGAACGTTTCACCTACAGAAGTATCACATATCTGATATGGAGCAGCACACGTAGTATAGTATTGGCTGAGAAGCTGCGAACTCTAGAGTCGGGACCATAAGAATCATATTGAGTCGATGCCGGTGTTCATAGCAAGAAGAGACGGAGCAGCGTGGCAAGGTAGAATACATAGGGTCTACTTTCAGCCATGTTTCTGCTAGCAGCTCACTCTGTTGCCACGGCAAGACCGTGGCGGAGAACAATACGTTCAAAAACTATAGGCCTCTAGTAAGGTTAAGTAGTTCACTAACCGTTACAGGTTATACACCCAGCATTAGATGGCTCTTCGTCATGATAGTGATCAGCAATCTCAAGGCATGATACCAGGGCTTTCTCACCGCTCAAGATCCTCTCGCATAGAACTCCAGATGCTATCTAGTCCACAGAACACATACCCAGGATGACTCCAATGTGAATGAAAACCGGGGTCTTCTGGGACGTATAAGTACCTGGACGATGTCTCCCCTCTACTCAATATCATCACAACACTTAGCAACTTCAACTCCTCCACACAGCTTCAACAACCACTCTCATCGATCTTCGATGCCATCACTTCTCCAGTACGTTTTTCCACTTCATTGAAGGACACAACCCGTGCCTTCCACTTTTTACACTAACTGACTTGATTCTCATAGCCCACCAATTCAAAATGTAGTTTACGTTTGCCTCCAGTGTCGCAGTTGCCGTTGTCCTGACTCCCGATGTCCACGCCTTTTCCGTGACCAATTGCGTCACGGGAGCTTATCATAACTATCGCGAGGCCGGAAACAACAATTGCCAAAACTTCAACACTGGCAACAGTGTTGCATACGACAGCAACAAGGGATTGAAACTCACTGTTTACCGAGCCACCAACTGCCAGAGCACCTCTTTCACCACCACCAAGCAGAACAGCTGCCAGGGCTTCGGTTTCAGCGGACAGTCTGTCAGGGCCAACTAATGACTGGAGCAACATCATGTACGCTTGGATGAAGAGGAGGGTAGAGTTGATCCCGAATGATAAGGAGTCAGTTTCAAAGCCACAGGGGCATTCAATTTTATGATTTGTTTCGATGTAGATCATGTTTAGAACAGTCTTTCATTTGAATATTACCCTCTACTCCGAAAAACCGTGATTTATATGGCAACCAACAGTGCATGCCAGTCAAACTGTGGCTTCTTCGGCTTGAATAGTGGAGTGATGAATACATCTTCATCAAAATCATGATACTGCTGATCGGAACCCAACGGGAGTTCATCGTTTGTTCAACAAAATGGCCAGAGGTACTGTTCTTGACATATATTTGTGGAATAGAAGTTGATTATTGAAACGATTTGTCTGCTAGAATTACGTGTCCCATGGATCACCCGCTCAACATTGTAAAGTTGGAGTCCTGGAGTTCCAGTTTATTTCAGGTGAACTGGGGCCTAAACAATTTACTTCTCCAAGTATTAGTCTCTGCCGGAATTGAGCGCGACGTTGACCTCGAACAATCAGCATATCCGACAGAATACTTTCCAAACGGCTCGTTACTACGGTGTGAAAGTATTCATGTCATCAAAAGTTAACTTCCGAGAAACCAAAAAATACATACATGATGGCAACAAAAAGTCATCAGTCAACGTCGTCAAATTCCTACTCGTGTGGAGCTTTTCGAAGTCGAACTCGCGTTATTAAATCCGCTCTACTCAGCATCATATTCCCTGTCCCTGCAGCGAGATTCAGAAGAATTGATAAGTGAGATAAATCAGTAAGCCAAGGGTGTGAGCTTTCTTCACTTCGATCACCCAATTGACTGAGAGTGACTCATAACGATACTGTCTTTGAGATAAGCACTCTTCAGAACAGGCGCTCTCTAGAAACCGGCTTCCCCTCGAACGCAGTCGCAACGAGGTTTGCGCCGCACTGTAGCCAGGGATTACATAACCCTACGTCAACCTGTCAGCATATGCGATAAGCTGCCAATACTAAGCTTTGGTATGGCGATTTTTGGAACCGGGGGCATGGCGATGAGGCCGTTCTAAGTGACAGGCAAGGTGCACTGCAGCTGGCGCAAGAGCAGCGCGACGTCTCGTGTGGCTCCGCTAGGCACCTTACCGTAGAATTAAACCTGATAGGTTTACCACTAACCAGGATTGAGCTATGGCGCGGGGACTGAGCCATAGTGGCTTAGCATCTGCTGTGGGATTGACTGGCTTCAACCCTTACTAGTGGTAAATTTAGAACAACCATGCCGCTGACAAATTAGCCGATGCTACCCCGAAAGATCTTGAGGAAACGCTAGTACAGGTATTAACACCGCAGAATAAATGTACGCAAGTGAAATCTGGCGGCTGGGCAAAATCTTGAAGGGACCACTATTAAGCGGGGAAAGCGTTTACAAAGTCCACGCCCACATGCGCAGCCTTCCATTAGGGTCTAAGCGTGTTGTTTACGTCACCCGGCGCTTCCATGAAACAAATCCCACCTCGACTCTTCTTCCCTCGCCGCAATCTTGCCTCAATGTACACCAACTACTCTCCCATCCCTTGACTTTAGCTGATCGACAACCGAAGAGTTCCATGCTGTTGGTTCACGCTGTCTACATCGATATCTTCCTACAATCTCTCCGAGACCTCGCTCCCGATCGCCTTTACATGCGTCGATGCTGTGCCGCAGGTCCTGAAAGTATCGATAATACAGCCCACGTCACCGACTCTAGCAACCTGAGCGCGTTGCATATGCACCGAAGCTAGAGGTCGTCTGTACTCAAACTTGTTTCGCTACCACGTTCTCTCTTCTCTGGCTCAGCTTGCCATTCCAATCAGAGTCTGGCGCGCGTGTACATCTTCAACCACAGACTAAGGCCCAAGGATCTATAGCATCAGGTATTTCGATTACCCTCCTCTCATGATAAGTGCTTACAGTTACTAAGCAAATCAGTCTCAAACAGAATCAATACGGAGAGTATGCCATTCTTGTTTTCTATTACATCTATCAGCATGAAGTTTTGGAAGAGCAAGCACGCGAGTTCCTCCAGTTCATCCAGAACTCTTTCGATACTCTGCCGGGGTAAGAACTACCTGTCACCCATTTGAATTATTAATCAAGTTGTTCTAGGCAAGAAAATTAGTCGCGAGGAGCTTTTCAAATATACCAACGGACGTTTCTTAGCCAGAGAGAAGGAGTCATGCGACCGAAGATATCTGAAATTCGATTTAGACCAGCTCTGCGCTGTAGCCGCCTCTGCCGGCAGTAGCAAATCGCCTATCCGCGCGATTGAGAAAATGGAAGGCGGCTTCAGCAAGGCACTGCTTATGAGCAAAGAAGATGGAACGGAGGTCGTTGCTAAACTTCCTTTCTCTATTGCTGGGCCCCCTAAGTACCTCACAGCATCTGAAGCAGCTGTTCTGCAATACTGTGCGTCCTTATGTCTTGAAAGAGGAAGCTACTGACTAATCAATACGATAATAGTGCATGACCACACCACAGTTCCAGTCCCCAAAGTCCTAGCATGGAATGCCGACTCTTCGAACCCAGTCGGTGCCGAATACATCATAATGGAGAAGGCTGCCGGCTGTCAACTGGTCAAGAAATGGGGAGAGATGGAAGAGTACAATCATTTTGAATTTATCGAAAACCTGTGCAAGGTTGAAGCTGATCTCGCGGCGATTGCTTTCCCCGCAAATGGAAGTCTATACTTCCGTGAGTCAATGGGGGCTGACGACAAGTACGAACCACTCGCACCCGACATGGATCCTTCCGGTCATTTTTGTATTGGGCCGTCTTGCGAGCCGTCATGGTTTGGCAAGGACGAAGCGGAATCTGTACAGGCAAACCTTGATCGAGGGCCATGTGAGTAATACTGGGGCAACTTGATTACCTAACTAATAATCATACCTCATTAGGGCCTACACTACCTGCTTTTGGCGTTGCGCTTGCCGAACGCGAGATTTCACGTATCAAACAGAATCCCAAAGTTGTACCCTACGGGCCGCCACGAGCCTCGACTGAGGAAGAACTTGCTGTTTTGGAAATAGCTAAACAGGTTTTTTCTAAGATGGACGCGAAGACTCTTCCTGGACGCTTCTCGTGGCCGACCTTATGGCATACCGACCTACACATGGGAAACATCTACGTGTCTGACGAAGAGCCTACCCAAATCGTCTCACTTATTGATTTGCAATCTATTGTAGTCTCGCCTCTGTTTTACCAAGTTCGCTTCCCTGAATTTATAAGCATTGGCGACGACTACAAGCTTGGGAACGAGGTACCAACGCTCCCGGAGAACTTTAATGAAATGGACGACGACGATCAAGCGATTGCTAGGTTCAGACACAAACAAGCAATGATGGGCAAGGCTTACGAGGCTGCCAGCGGTTTTAAGAACAAGAATGTCCTTAATTCCATACGTCTTCCTCCTCTTTTCCGACAACTCTTTCTCCGTTGCGGAGAAGCGTGGGAAGAGGGTATTGTACCTCTTCGTGCTTGCCTAATTGCAATAGCTGACGTATGGAATGAAGCGGGGTTTTCCGGCGATTGTCCATGCAATTTCAGCGAGGATGAGATCCAAAAGTATCAGCAGGAATTTGAAGTATACCGGGATCACCACAAGATCTATGAACTGGCCCGAGAATATCTGGGTACCGATGCCGACGGCTGGATTGCCCCTGATGATGACTTTGAGGAGAAGCAGCAGCGGAACAAGGAACTGCTTGAAATTTGCATAGCTCACTGTGCGGAGTATGGTAAATCGGCTGAAGAGATACGGAAGATCTGGCCGTACTAAGGAGGACCTGGGCGATTCCCTATGTTCATCACGCAAGTTGGAGAGCTCATACAGGGCAAAAATGTGACAGTACTATCAAGACGTCTCGAGCTATGATTGGAAGTGATATCACATAGGATAGAAACGAGATATTTACATTCCTTCGACTACAATGGACTCTAGGGACAGGAGCGCTACATCTTACGCTACATATATCAGGACCCCAATTCATCCATCAATAAGCAGCGGGAAAGTATCGTTGTAGCTTCGTCAGAAAAACCCAAAGGAACTGTCAGCACCTTTCAGACTTATAAGAAGGATCTCTTTCCCCCTTAGCCGACCTTCGACTTGTACTGGGTGGCCACAGTCTTGAACAAGTTTCGAATCGTCTCCTCCTGCTTATGCTCTGGGGTGTTGACATCGATCTCGCCAGAAGCAATGGTGCCATGGGTTCCTTTCTTGTTGCCGATGAACTCCTTGAGGGCAGCACCCTTCGCTTGAGAGTTGACTTGTAGGTTGATCTTCTTCTTTCCATTCACCACCTCTCCAGCATCATAGCGCAACTGGGATGCTGCGTCGTTCCTTGCCGTCTTTGACGGGAAGATACGCCCTCCAGGGGTTTGCTGATTGAAGAATTTCTTGTAGCTCTGCGTCTTGATGATATTGTCGTGGAACTCCTTGAGGTATTTCGACATCTTGGAAATGTATGAACGTGTTTGAAGTGACGTCGGATTCGTGACTGGTATTTGATCTAGGACAACACGGTGAGGAAACTTCGATGAGCAACACGAGACTAACTGACCTGGTACTTTGTTTCGATGGATAGGCTTGTCTTAAAGACTCGTTACAAACTGCTTTGTGACGAACATTTATACCAGTAACCGGACAGATATTCGCCCGACTATACGCGCCAGGAGGTCAGCAGCAGGCCAGGACGATTGATGGAGCATTCCCCTTCATACCCAACTGAGCGTGTTCTCCCTCTGTTGTGTCCTCCATTGGCTCTGCGATTCGGTGTGGCACAGCTTCACAACGGGGCCACAGCTGAGGCAACAGGGCATCCCCCATGCAGCGGCTAAAGGGTGATTCGCGGCGGTTGCTCCAATATTGTCATTGGAGAGAGTGTTTAGTGCGGCGTGGTTGCGGCGCACGGATCTGATTGTTACTGCCCTTTTTCACGCACCGACACTGATAGCCAGATACGGAAAGTGAAACGAACGGACACTCCCGGATGGAGCTAGTTTTTCGGCGATCTTGGCATAATGCTTAATCTCGCCTCAGGCGTCCAGGACTTTACGTTGATGGTGACGCGTTTGTGATATTGGAAATGTTTCTGTTATGAAGTGGTCGGTCATAACTATCTAGAAGTGAAGTTCTGCAGGTGGTGTGATACTCCTGGTACTTTGGGGTCCACAAAACACCTCGCCGAAGTCGTACATTCCGCGCTCGTACAGAGCAGTCGTATTGCACTCCTTTCCGCGGCTTAATCCTGGGTGTGTCAATATCGAGTGGTGGTTTTGGAGACAATTTTATTCCAATCTATGGATGCTCGACATTATTCACTGAAATACCGCGAGGGTGTAATTTACCCAAATATCGGGTAATTTACACTGGAGCATTAAGCAAAATTATATTTTACACTGCGCTTTAGGTAAATTTACACTGCGTATGTATGTACTCAGTAATTTTCTTAGATGTCTTATAGCGCGAAACAGCTAACTATCATCCCACCCCATGCGGCGGTTCAGATGGTCGTAGGAGAGGACGCGCTGAATGGTCCATCAAGGTCTCTTCCTAGATATAATTCAATTCCAGCTTGTATCTAAAGGATGATTTGGGAGCTGCTTCGCGCACCCCCCAATTGGTCCCGTTTTCGCGCCAACGAATTCCTATTACTAGTCCTACTGTTAATCGCAACAAAGGTTCTTTGGCCTACCCTACATAAGGTGGAAACTCAGCTATCAACACTATCTCATGTACACGCTTACAATGAGCCCACCTACGAGCCCACCCACGATGGAGCTCATAATGAGCCTACCTACTATCCTACCGATAATACGGCTTGGAATTAAACTTACATTCAAGTTTGTAAGTAAGCAGTTATATAAAATTACATGGAATGAGTAAAACCTCTCTGTATATTATTTATAAATCTGCAAATCGGTGTAAGATGTATACTATCATATGTAGTTTTACCTTCCATTCTACACTTCAACGCAAGGTAGAACACAGTCTTTCCTCTATGTAGTCTACACCCTAAAGCTGCGAGGCAATTTACACGATCTCATACCCCAGTGTTCTCCACCGCTGACACCAGCTCCATCATCATCTACCACAACAAACCCATCAACTTATCATACATCACCTGCTCACAATAATACGGCTTCAGAACACCCAGTAAATGCGACGCCCAATCAGTAACAAAAGTCTCGATATAAAACGCCCTCGCGAACTCCCAATACTCGGGGTACCACCCCGACAGTTCCCAGTCAACAATCGCCGCCACGCGACCATCCCTGACGATGATATTAGCAGGTCTAAGGTCCCCGTGCGTGAAGACAATGTCATGCTTGTGTGCGTTAATCATGCCGCGGATGAAGGGACCAATACCAGTCTGGCGTTTTGAGTTGGCGATATAGGTTTCGGCGATCGTAGCGTTGAAGTCTTCTTCGGATTTGAACGGGCCTAGTAACCTAGTCAGAAACAATGCTATCAACACCCCAATATGTATGCGAACAAACCTTTACAACTCGTCGACCACTCCAATATAACATCCGTAACCGGCCCCCCATGCACAGACCCAATGTACCCAGGCGCGGGCAGAGCGCGAAGCTCCGTCATATACTTTTTCAAATCTGTCGCGATCACTTGTTTCTCCGCATCCGTGCATCCCCCCCACGCCTTCCCCAGATCCTCACCCTCGATAAACTCCATGAAAATATACGTATCATACACGCTCCCGTAATCCCCCACATCTCTGTCCAGAGGCCCGTATGCATAAGCTGCAAATAGTTTGGGGACGGGTATGGATGTTCGCTCAGCTATGTATAGCATGTTCTTGGCTTCGATGAGGGACGCGTGGGTACCGTATTTCACTACTACTGATGGGGATAGTTTCGCGAGTTGTGGGCCTACATTGGGCAACATTTCTGGATTTGATGCGCTGAGTTGGTCGGGAGTGATGATTTCTTGGCCGGGGGCGAGGTATAGGATGTTGATTTGGGGAGTGGGGGGCATGGAAGTGTATAGTGAGGGCATTGCGGCTGCTTGGATTGCTGCGGTGGGCTGGTAGTGTGCGTGAGTTGTTTGATACCTCTTTGTGAAGCATTGACTTACCATTATCTTGTTTTTGGACGAATCCATGTTTCGATTGGCTCGCCGTAGCTTGGCGTTGGGATGAGTTGGTTGTTCTGTTTGCTGAATGAGGCGTTGTGGATAATGTTAATCCGTAGCTATCACATTAAGCCTTGACCGAGAGATAGGGGACCTAAGGTGATTGTTCCCAGTGCTGGTAGTCGTCGAGTAGCGTTTTATAGGGAAGGTGTAGTCGAGAGAAGGACAAAAGCAGTTACGCTGGGTGCGGGGGATGATCTTGGCACAATGCTTAATTACGCCTCAGGCGTCCGATATAATTATAACCAACACATATTCATTCCTAAATCAGGCAATAAGCCTCTGACTATCTCACACCTTCTAGCCAGACCATTCTCAAATGCCTTTGCTACCAGATTGCCGGAAAATAGAAGATAAGAAAGACGAGTGTTTCCAACCTATTTACTCCATCTCAGTCCGCATAAGACTCGACAGGCTCGGCTTCCATTATCGCCGTAAAGCCAGCGATCAAATGATCCAACATATCTACCATGCGGCGTCCAGTTTTCTTTACATCCAGACGAGTTTTCTCATGCACCCTGCCATGTCGTCGGAAAGAAATAGTGCCCCTTGTCCCATGCAAATCAGCAATCCGAAAGCGCTGCAATCCTTCGACCTCTTTCAACATGATCCAGAATGATATCCAGCTCCCCGTCAGTAGGTGAATATTTGCAAGGGTGAGCTGACGTAGAGATGGTGCGTGCGCTCTGACGAATACTGTCAGGTCTTCCTCGTGGATCAAGCAGTTGCAAAGATGGAGGTCCTCGAGTTGTGAAAGTCGGCAGGAGAGGGCGAGAGAACGTAATACGGACGCCGAGTATCGAGAAATGTGAAAGCTGCGGTCCAAACTGAGAGCGAGGCGTTGAAGATTTGGAGCTATGGCGATGAATTTGCTCAATCCGTTCTCCCACCCAGGGCTGCGGGTATCTCTGTCACAGCCTGCAATGATGGAGCAGGTGAGAGACTTCAGGTTGGAAGATCGTGACTGAAGTTCCGC
This sequence comes from Dothidotthia symphoricarpi CBS 119687, assembly GCF_010015815.1. Classification (NCBI taxonomy): domain Eukaryota; kingdom Fungi; phylum Ascomycota; class Dothideomycetes; order Pleosporales; family Dothidotthiaceae; genus Dothidotthia; species Dothidotthia symphoricarpi. The sequence continues at coordinate 750,679 of NW_022985026.1, forward strand.
AAGACGAGAGGTAGAGAATAGTAGGGCTGAATGTGGGATATCAGCATACCTGGACATTGTAGATTTTCTCATTCTGGCCATGGTGAATTCTTGCAAGTTGATATTGCTTTTGGTGATGGCGTCGAGAACGGCGTGGAAGCATCTACTTCGGAAGACCTCGTCGCTTCGAGGCATGGTAGTGATGCTCCAGTCAAATGGCTCACAGGAATTTGTGCGGAAACGAACAGCCTTGAGATTACTGAAGCCCTGGAGAGAACGGACTAGGCGATCAACAATGCAATCTGGGTAGTTGGAACCAAGAACATCGTTGTACAGTGTAGACTCCCCGCTGATATTCTCCGGTTTGGTGACTGGCACATGGGTGAAACGCTTTGGTGGTGGCCACATTCCAATGCGGCTGATGTCGGTGAGAGCTTGATAGTCTTCATGGTTGAAGAGCTTGATATCCAGAAGCGTGACAGCACTGGACCAGTAGTTACTACGACAGATGCTCAAAAGACGGTCGAGGGATGGCGAGGAAAGCGTAGTCGTCAGCTCGGAAAAATACGTCTTGGCAAAATTCGACAGGCTGAGCAGATTTACATGTCGAGAGGTGAGTCGCAGTGCTTGGTAGGCTGGCAAGTCGAGGTTTGTGGTGATCATGTCCAGGATCTCCACAGGGAGACCTTCTATCGGCGAGGGCATCGGGTTCGCCATGCAAGCACAGACGCGGGCGAGCACTCGAGTAAGATTCCAAAACGGGCGACGGACGTATCATTCACCTCTCATTCCATGACGAGGTCAGGTGTTAGCGGATGTTGTGGAGTGGAGTGGTCGAATGGGGAAGAAGGCGCGGGGGTGATGTGGCGGAGCCAGTTAGCAGACGCACGGACATGTCAGAAGGAGAAGGATGCAGCTGTCACACACCCCGCCAAAGACGCCATCGTCCACCTACGACACTTTTCACCACGTGCGCTGCGCTGCTTCCTCGGACAGCAGCCGTTGTGCAATCAAGACCACACTCCAGGCGCGCAGCCCAGCTTTGTTGTGCGGTGCATCGGCGGCAAAAAGCCGGTAACAGATCCCGGCTTCGGAAGCGAAAAGCAATACCTCTGACAAGTGACTAGAGCACGCCCGCTCTGCCTCAACCTGCAGCCATGGACTCGATGCGCAGCCTCAACAAATCCCTGCCCCGAACGCGGGCCCAGCCAGATGTCCACCAGTCGTTCCGCACCGCCGCCTTGACGGTGACGAACCTGTACAAGTCCGCCCTGGCCGACCTCGACAAAGCCCGCACCGACGGCTACCAAGACGCTCTCGACGACCTGCTCGGCTTCCTGGACAGGCAGAACATGGGCGTCGGGGACGGCGAGGGCTGGCGGATACGGCAGTGGGCGACGGAGCGACTGGATGGCGCTCAGCTCCGGCAGTCGGTCAGCGACAGCGACGAGGACGAGCTGGACGACAAGCGCGCGCGCAGCTCGTCTCCGGCCATGGAACGCAACATGAGCCCCGAGCACACGTGCATCCCAGAAGTCATCGAACCCGTACACCGATGCGACTCAGCTCCCCCTCTTCACGTGGAAGCATCTACGTTGGAGCCTGACACGTCGCCGCTCCACCATGTCTTCCAGTTCTCAGCCTCGCAGGCTTACCCGCCCAACAACAACACGACCGACTCAGCCGTCTCCGATTTCTCCGCCGCTGCCCGCCGCGCCTTCCCTGCCCCCCGCCGGCCCTCAAACCGACCCTCGTCTCGAAGCCTGCAGCGATCTGCTATGCAAAACATATTCCAGCTGGGGAGTGGTGCTGGCCAGAAACGAAAAGCGGTGCAAGATTTCGTCAACGTCGACGGCCCCAACGACCGACGAGACGGCTCAGTGGGAGGGCCGAAGCGTGGACGCATGGCATGATGAAGGCTTGCTGGGCTCAAACACGACGCGCTCATCTCTATCCAGAGCGTGAGCCATGCCGGATTGCCCAGTTTGTGACTAGAAGACGGGTTTTTTCGATGACGTTACGAATTCTTTGCATCATACCCCCGGAGGCGCATTGGACAGGTGGATTCTTTTCATGCATGGGATGGAGTAGAACTATAGAAGCATTGTGTGGCATTTACAATATATATTCTTACTTGGACATGGGTGTTTTAATCTCAGGCAACAAGGACATGGGCTTGGAGGGGTGTATGTGGTAATGGCATGTTGTAGGCTGTATTTTGCATGTTGACGTGCGGAAATTGGTACCTGCAGTGGGTTGAGCTGCATCTAATATTATGGGGACTTTTTGGCATCTCTCTTCTTTTGTCATGATGTTACAGACTTGCATAGACTTTTCCCACAGTGGTGGTCTGATCTCGAGGTTTGCGATGACGTTTTTTCCTCTGGTATTCGTGAAGTTCCTTTCTTGTGGGAAAGTTGTCTCCCTGTACTATCCAACTGCTTCATCGCTTCAAGCAAACCATCTGTACACGCCCAGGCCCACGAACACGGCTGAGGTGCTAGTGATGGCTGCCCTCCTGCTGGCCATGCCAAACATGCTCTTGCTATTCCGAATCACGGCTTCTTGCGCTTTGAGCTGCGAGTGGCCGGAGACATATGTGAATAAACCGAGTCCGAGGAATGTTACGCTTCCTACCGTAGTGTTAGACTTCACCTGTTACTGCAGACGAAGAGCAAAAAAAGTGAATTCGATGAGTCTTACCCACTACTCGACATGGCGTGCAGTCATCGAACTGGGCCCTATCCTGCTTGAGAGCCTCTTGGAAAGTCGGCGTGGCAACTTCTCGCGACATTGCGACCTTCGAACTCGGATCTGATGATTTCCTGATTTGACAGCGTGTGATTGAGGACCAAATTCCAGACAAAGTCGGAGGATCAAAGACCGACGCAGGGATCCCCTGTGCAGGCTGCAGCCATCATTCACGAGGTCCCCGCCAAAAGTTACCCCACTACTTTCTTCTGACCTCACCTCTCGGCTTGCGCGTGAGCTGCAGGTACACAGCGCCTGCATCGGAAACATGAGCACAATAGAAGCGCTGTACATGTTTGATGAGAACAAGTAGGCCTCCAGCTGAGGGAGAAAATGTATGACAACTAACAAACACAAGCACACCTCTCCTCGAACACGTCTTCAACGGCCGCCCTCCCTCCAGCAGCACAATCCTCCCGCTGTACCTAGCACATCCCGCCCCACGACCATCATTAGTCTTTTTGCCAAACACCAATCCGCCCACGCTCCTCTATTCCGTTATACAAGACCAACTGCTCTTCCTGTGTCCCTGCGCCTCCGACACGGAACCGCTCCAGGTCCTCGAATTCCTACACCGCCTCGGTGATGTGCTAGAAGACTTTCTGGGCCCGCCTCTGCTGGCGAACAAGATCGAGGCCAATTACGATGTCGTGGCACAGCTGTTGAACGAGATGGTGGACGGCGGAGTCATATCCTGCACGGAACCGAATGCGCTGAGAGATATGGTCGACGCGCCCAATTTCATGAAGAGCTTGCTGGGAGGAGTGGGACTGCCGAGTTCGACGCCAAGCTCACTGGCCCCTTCTGCGACGCCGTTTTCCCTGGCTTCGAGACCGAGTCCCAGGTTGGGGCCGACGAGCGCGACACCGACGACTTCACCTGTACCTTGGCGGAGGGCAAATGTACGGCATACATCTAACGAAATGTATGTGGATATTGTAGAGACATTGGCAGTCACCATGTCACCCTCCGGTCGTCCACTCGCAGCCATTGCAAATGGGACAATAGCCTTCACGGCCAAGGTCTCAGGCATACCTGATCTAATGCTCCAACTCGGATGTCCAGGCGGCATACTCAACACCGTCTCACTACCTGTCTTCCACCCATGTGTACGGCTGAACAGATGGAAAGAACAGCCTGGCGAGCTATCCTTTGTCCCACCAGACGGCCAGTTCGTGCTTGCAGGGTACGAGGCGGACCTCCTCGGCCCAACTGCCCTAGACGCATTCTCCTCAACCGCAAAGTCAATACCAAAACTAAACATCCCCGCCACCGTCTCCGTACACCCTTCTCTCGGCCCCGCAGGCTCAGACTTCGAAGTCAGATTACAACTCAACCCCCGCTTCACCGGCAAAACCCCAAGTCCGCACCCCAGCTCCGCAAACGTAAAAGGCGGCATAGGGCGCAACGCAGGATTCTCAGGGACAGGCACGACCGCCGCGCCCGCAATCGAACAGATGATCGTCCACATACCCCTCCCCGCCAGCGTAAAGAACGTATCCGACCTCCGCGTCGTACGCGGCACCGGAGACGCAACCTACGCCCCCGGCGACCGAGAGATACGCTGGGCAGTCAGCAGCCGCGAGATCAGCCTCCTCATGTCGCAAGATCGCGGCGGCGGCGTCGGCGCCACAGCCACACTGCGCGGCACCGTCATCGGCCAAGACGACGAGTCCTCGGACGCGCTCGACGGACCCGTGGCCTTCTCCACAAGCACATATGACTACGATGACGCTTCGTACCAGGCGCCGTCGGGTTTCGCGAAAGATCACACCTCGCCGGCTGATGCGGATGCGAAGCGGATTAAGCTTAATAAAGTTCTTATGCCTAGTTGTGCGACGGTTAGCTTCTCGGTTAAGGGATGGTTGCCCAGTGGGATTAAGGTCGAGAGTCTGAATCTTAATCAGCAGAGGAGTAAGGGGTTGGGGAGTGGGGTTACGCCGTATAAGGGGGTGAAGTATTTGTGTGTTAGTCGGAAGGGGGTGGAGAGTAGGTGTTAGAGCTTTTACGCACGAGATGTATCATCGAATAGTGATTGTCTGGAAAGCTTTTCTTCGCGTGCGGGATGTGGAGGGAATTCATTCCATCAGTCAGGAAATACCAAGGACGATGAGATTGAGATCTGGATATACAAGGCGTGCACTTATTCGGTGTAGTGATGCTTATCGCTGGAGAGTGAAGATCCCAGGCCCTAACCTGTTTTTCGTGTACAAACCTGATAAAGTGTTGGTTTCTGGCCAGTTCCTACATAAAGGACCGTCGGTGCAAAGCAACCCTTACTTCGGGGCCTGACAAATTTTCGGGAACCTGCCTGGTCGATAAGGCTCGAGTCAAGGCGGGGATAGGAGCTAGAGTAGAAAGACGAGAGCAGTTTGGTATCGAGCCTTAGTAACACACATTGCTACATGGAGTAGACTTTCCACTACCCCGAATACCGGCCCCCGATACCCCCCTTGAACATTGAGCATGCCTTCAGCCCCCAATTGAACCGAGGACAGACGACTCGCTGTTCTCCTCGTCCAGACAGATGCACAGCGCGGCGATAAGCGCCATGTCCACCCCCGGCGCAACATGCACGCCATACGTACTACGATTGAACGCCCACTCCCTGATACTAAGATCGCGCTCAATCCGCGCCACGGGTCGATCTGGCATGAATCAGCAAAGCCAGCCAGCCATCAGAAACGTAGAAGGAAGTGGGTGGGAAAACAACAACACCAACACCAACACCAACACCAACAACGGCGAAAGCAGAAGAACGCGAAAAAAAAACCCCCACTTACCCCCATGCACCTCATCCACCACCGTAGCATCCCCCCCCATCCACTCCCCCCTCATACACAGCCTCTCCTCCCTCCCATTCGCCGACACAAACCGCGCCGTCGCCTTACTCCCCACAACCCTCAAACTCGACCGCACGCTCATAATCTCCGCCTTGCCGCCCTGTCCATCGCTGCCAACCACTTTATACGTGCTGTGCACGTGCAGCAGCTCCTTTGCGATGTCGAACAGCCAGTTCCCGGCCATGTCGTACACTTTCTTGCGCGCTGTGAGGGAGAGCGCGGCGCCGGAGACGCGCAGGATGGGCTGCCCGTTGAGGAGCTTGATTTCGAAATCGTCGCCGGTTAGGGAGAAGATTTTTTCGCGCAGGATGAGCGTTTCGGGGCGGGTGGTGATGAAGGGGGGGTGGATGCCGATTGTGGTGGGGAGGGGGGCGAGGGCCATTTTTTTCTTTTGTTTTGTGTGGGTGTGGTTGTGGGGGGCTGGGGGAGGCGGATGGTTTGTGGGGGGGGTGATGTGATGTGATGTGATGGTGAGGTTGGGGCTGTGGTGGTTTGGAAGGGGGATATATATGTTCTGTCCGGGTGTGTGGGTGGTGTGATGTGAGAGAGTTACTTGTCAGTAAGGCGGGCAGCATTGTGTGGAGTCGTTTTTTGTCAATCAGTGGAGCAATGCATGATGGTGGGATGGCTTAGGGGGGCCTTACTCCATAATTGAAACTATTTGAAAAATTAACGCTGAATAGTTTTACGAGACATGGTTTACTTTGCAACCTTTAAATCTTTGGTTGGCGCAAGTTAATCACTGCAAACCTTCAGTACGTCACATGTGTAAAGAACTTAGATAGTTACTGTGCATAGAGGGGCTGGGTATCGGCTTCTACACTGAGTTACTATACTAGAGTCTTACTGTGTTGCATCTATCTGCTTGTGTAACAAGCATGAATACACTACAAACCGAAAATAAAAATAATAGGTATATAATACTCAGACGAATTCGTTATAAGAGTACCTAGTCAGACTCCCCATGAAGATCAAGCTATCACTACTCATATCGTTGAGTCAGCACGTAAGACAGACCTCCAGCCTAAGTGTCCAGTATCCAGCATCTAGCATCGCGCCTCTAGATATAAGAAAGACTCTGCGGAATAATGACCGCTGTACATAAATCGCGTACTAATACACATCCCTGCAAGAAGAGCCAGGTCAACGGAAAGGCAGTGAACATTCAAGCCTCAACGGGTATGTAGGCACAGCCCCACTCCCCCACATAAAATTACTATAAAAGTCTGGTTGCCCCTTAGAGGATCGGTGGCAACCTACACGCCTAACCGTTTGAGTAAGTGTTTTCACAGCTTTACCCCATCAGCAATCATCAAAGTGAAAACAGTACTCAGCCATCAAGCACCCATTACGCACTCCAGGACCTCTCACAAGCAGACATCGCACAGGAAAAGTAATAGATACACGTAACATGAACAATCTTTTGACATTGGAAAATGGCGCGACAAACACCACCACCCCTTCCATTCCTCACACGCCGGGATATCTCCAAACCAGACCAAACCAGACGCAAATCAACCATCACTATATGAGGAGAGAAACATGGCAAACGTATGCACAACCCCATAACGTCTCCCTCTCGTCCACAGCGCGGTACAAAAGTGCACATATACGCAAAGGCCAGGAAGCAAGACGACAAGACAGGGGGGCGACGAAAGCAAACTCGCTTCCAAAGCGGCATAGCTTGTCAGAATTAAAAAGTAGGCGGACAACAGCAACGAACTTCAACAAGACATGAGTGCAAAGTCGCTGTGAGAGGGTGAGACAACGGGATAATAGGTAATGAGCGATAGACAAGCGCAGCTCTGGGGGTATACAAGAAGAAGCATTTGACTTGGCTTGAAGTGCAAGAGAGAGAGAGACAAGACTTTGTGCACATGTGTGTGTGTGCATCGTCAAGTAGATGTAGGAAGTCGGAAGCGACAGTAAGAAGGCGAAAAAAAAGGGAAATAGCAGTTCATCAGACATTTTCCGTGAACCGAGAACTTCGAGATCCGTCGGCGGAGGCCAAACTTCTTCCGAGGGTGTTTCGTGTCGGGAAATCGGTATTAGGTGAGAGAGGTGGACTGAGAGTGGACCCGTGGTTGGTGTCGAATGGATCTTCGTCATGTGGATGGCGGATGATTGGTGTCCGGGCTGGACCAGGTCGAATGTTCATCGTACTGATGCCACCGGCCATGCCTGTGCCACCGGTTTCCTTGCCGAAGCTATTCGAGAAATCTGGCGCAAATTCTTTCGAGGGCCCTGGGCCAAACTCTTTCAAAAATTCTGAGCCACCGTAGGTACCATGGTCGTCCTGATAGAAGGATGTGCCTGACAGTGAGCCTCCCTCGCGCATAAATTGTCCTGATGTCATACCCTCGCTAAACGCAGATGGCAGCTTGCGCCCTGACACTCTTTGGAAGCTGCGCTCACCAGTAGTATGGGTATCAACGGTGGACCTGGACATTCCCGAGAAGCGGTTCAAGAAAGCGGCGGGTACTACACTGCTGCTTGTTGGTGGCGCCTGTCTCATGGATTGGCCGTTGTCGGTATGGTTGTCACCCGTAAGTACGAGCCCACGACCGCGCTGATTGCGCTTGTGACGCTTGAATAGGAGCAAGAGTACAGCAAAAATAAGCGCGGCACCTGCCAGACTACCCACGACGCTGCCTACTACTTGCGGCGTTTCAAGAGGAGCACTGGTGTCGTCATCGTCGGCAGAAGCTGGTGCTGTTGTACCCGTCGGTGAAGCAGTTGTAGCGCCTGCGGGAAGACCAGCCGTATTGGACGGGGCATCTCCTCCCTCTCCTCCCCCTCCTCCCCCGAAATATGATGTTGCTGTCGCTTGGGAGGTAATCGCAGTCGTTTGGGAAGTAATTGCAGTCGCGTCCGATATGGACGGTGTTGGCGTTGATTCTGACAGATAGGATGACAACTGGATCAAGGAGCCTAGTGAGTTTGTATATACTGATTGTGATAATGACGATGAAATGGAAATGCTGTTAAGTAGTGTGGATGAAGAGGATGTGGAGTCTGTTCTTTGTTAGGTTCAACGCGGGTTCTAGGCTGGTCTACTTACTAGATGTTACCGAGCTCGACTCAAGTATGGACGTTGCGACAGGGGAAGGCGTCGTGTTTTTTCCAGTTGACGAAGATGATGATGTGACGGGTTTTGTGCTGACATCGGCTTCTTGGACGGCAGCAGATGATGATTGTGGGTATGCGGGAACTGTGAGATCGCTGGGATACGCTGGGACTGAAGGGACAGATGGAAGAACATATGATGGATACGCTGGAACCGTGGGGACGGCTGCTAGTACCGCGGGGGTAGCCAACGATACCGAGGGGACAGCTACTGATACCGAGGGGATAGCTACTGATGCTGAGGGAACGGTTGCTGATACCGAGGGGACGGTTGCCGATATCGAGGAGATGGATACTGATACGGAAGGGACAGCTGCTAGTAGTGAAGAGATAGCTGCTGACATTGTGGGGTCAGCTGTTGAGGGAACAGCTATTGATGGTGAGGGGACAGCAACCGATGCTGAGGGGGTTGCTGCTAATACCGAGGAAATGTCTGCTGATGCTGAAGGCAGAGCTGCTGATAACGAGGCTTCCAGTACTGAGGAGACGGCTTCTACCTCTGATGATACTGCTGCCAACGCAGCAACCACGGTTGGAGCCGATTGCGTGACAGTCTCGTGGGTAAGGGTACTTCCAGCACCATCAACGGTCATAACAACCTCTACGCCGACGGTCAAGACTCCCGAAGGAGAAGCTTGGGCCACGCGACGGTGGAATTGGCGATGATCTTTTCCCATGACAGAGCGTCTCCTCTCTTCCCGAACCAGCAGAGGTGCGTCCTCCTCTTTCTGTTTCAATTCCGGGTCTCGTCTGTTCTTGGGCAGGGCGTTTTGGGTGCGGTAGTGGTATCGTAGTCCGGCTCGCGGTAGGTTGGCTCGTGGTGTCGATGGTTCCATAGGGAGTGAAGGGCGCAAGGCTAGTTGGGCGCGAATAAAGCTACCAGAGTGTGGATGGCGACGTCAATGTGTGCGCGTAGCATGTGTCAAGTGAGTGTGGGCAGTTGGATGCAAAAGGAACGGACGAGTGGCGGCAGCCGGGTCGAAAGTCCAGTCAATGGATGCAGTGGTGCGAATGCTAGGGAGTGAATGTCGAGAAACGAATGGACGCCAGTGTCGACTAGCTGTGTGGGCGAGGGGGTCTGGCAGGGGAACGATCAGCAATCCAGGCGCATGACCACGGCTATAGTTGCATGTGGGTGCAGGGAGCGCGACGGCAGCGTACGCACCAGGACGCAGTGGTTAGGCCAGCATTCGCGATGCGACCGAGTTTGCCTGAGCGGACGGGCGGGCAGCTATGTAGGCGGCAGGGCGCACAGTAGTCGCTCGCTGTGACAAGACGTGGTCGGTGCTGCGTGTCGTGTCGTGGCACCGGGGGCGGGACTCGATGTGCGACGATGGCTCCAGTGTTGGGCGGGGACGGGCGGCGCTTGGCTCTCGCCGGGACGCTCTCCAGGCAGGCCAGACGGCGGTGGGCGATGCAGGCTGTCGACTGTCGGTGGGCGACCTCGCGGCGGCGGCAGAGGTCCTGGTGGTGGGGGAGAGGCACGCTGGCAAAGGGAAGGAGCGATCGCGACAGGCAGGAGTCGAAGCTTCGCCCGTTGCGTGCTGCACGGCTCAGCGCTGCTGATTGGCAATCTACCGAGATTCGCTGCTCTGGGGCTAACCATGTGCGGGCCAAATATAGAAAATACCCACCGTCTACGAAAGGTGACACGCAAGGCAGCTCAGGGACACGCGCGCCGCCGTCGAGCACACACCGAGACGTGTCGGAGCGAGTGCTTGCACCGCGCCGTGGTTTGTTTTGCCACTTGAAACCGCCTCTGCGACGAGACGGACTGAAAAGAAAATCGAGTGAACGGCAGCCCGGCACTCAGCCGACACGCACGTCTTGCCGTCCCTGCATGCATTCCAACATCGACATCCCAGTCAGGAACGCGTTTCTAGATCCCCCGTCGAGGTCACCGACCGTCCGCACTAGGCAGTTTATCGCGACATCTCATTTCACAACCGCCTCGCCCTTGCACGTCGTCGCACGCGTTCCACCAAAGCGTGAGCGGGCGTCCATGGCGTTCATGGCACAATATTGCCAAGCACGGTTTGGAACGTTGTTTCGCTGACGCCACTTGTCATTGTGTCGATCGCTTTCATCCAAAGCTACCTCCTGGCATATCAGACTTTGCCAAACCTTGTTGTCAAAGTTAGACTGTTGATACCCATCAGACCGCACTCTCCCAGCGTTTCCAGCTTGCTTAGCCTAGAGTTGCGAAACACGTTACCACAGACTCGTCCAGCGCTAGCCTCCCGTTGCTGTGTTCTAATTATATCTACACTTAGCGCAAAGCTGTTGCAAATGCACAGCGTGTAATGGACAAACAGCTGGATGAAAGCTGGACCAAACATCATGTACCAAACTTCTGTACCTGCAGTCGTTCGCGTTCTCGGTAGGTCGGCGGCTTATTCCAACGTCCAGCCCCACTCACCCCACATGTTGGCCTCACTTGCCCCTCCACCCCACCAGAACAGGCCACGCCAAGCTGCCACTGAGGTTCCAGTTCAAGTCATTCAACTGTCTGACCAGATTCTGCTCAATGATTGCCACCAACACAGCCATCGCCACAGCCATACCTAGTCCATCTAAACACGATGTCCAGCTACCCTGAGCCCCGACGCGGTGGGCCACCACCTCTACCGCCTCGAGCTCCATCTTCAACCCACGACTACTTCACCGGCACGGACTCCTCCATCATGGCCATGTCGTCGGGGGATCCGCGGTCTTCTTCTACCCAATCGCTCGTTCCAGACCCCAGCTCGAACAATGCAGGGCGTCGTCGTTTACTCCTCGTGTATATCCATGGCTTCATGGGCAACGAGACCAGTTTCAGAAGTTTTCCAGCCCATGTACACAATCTTGTGACAATCACTCTGGCAGAAACACATGTTGTACATACGAAGCTCTATCCCAGGTACCGGTCGCGAAATTCTCTTGAAATCGCAAGAGATCGGTTCTCTCAGTGGTAAGATGACAATTACCTTAGTCAATTGTCAATTGTGAGACACAAGGTTGATGTAATCAGGTTAGCTCCTCATGAAGATCAATGGACTGATGTGGTTCTACTGGGTCATTCTATGGGTGGGCTGCTTGCCGCCGACATTACACTCGCTTTCCGCCATCGAATCATAGGTGTAGTGAACTTCGATGTCCCGTTCCTCGGCATGCATCCTGGCATTGTCAAAGCCGGGCTCGGAAGCATCTTCAGCAAACCGCCAGCTCCGGAAGATGTTGTGAGCCCAGAATCAGAATCAGGGCCAAGACCTAGCAGGATGGCCACAATCTTCAACCCAAAGCCAGCAGATCCCAACTATAACCCAGCGTTTCCCAACGATGTCAACTTACCAGCACGCAAAGGCTGGGAGAATGCGTTGCATTGGTTTAACAAGCACTCTGATGATTTGAGAGGAGCTTCCAAGGGGTTAGTCAGGTCTCATTTTGAGTTTGGTGGCGCCATGGCGGACTATCGAACGCTGAAAGATCGATATGCAAGGGTGCGAGCCTTGGAAGAAGACGATGAGAGTACGAGGAGCTCAGCCAATCCAGGAGTTCGTTCGCCGCCACGGATACGCTTCGTTAATTACTACACTGCAAGCACAGGGAGACCCAAAAAGCCGAAAACGCTCAAGTCTCCATCGTCCGAGAGCCCACCTGCCCAATCATTGGGACACATCGACAGTGACATGAGTGCTCAGACAACGGAGCATCGCGACAGTAATGCGAGCGCCCACACAACAGATCGTCGCGACAGTAACGCGAGCGTTGACACAGTGGAGTCGCAACCGGAAATGACGCACATAGCACCCGAGCCCATGCCAGAAAGTCCACGTTCATCAGTTCAAGTTGACGAACATAAGAAGGGCGAGGTCGTTTTCATAGGCCCTCAAAGACCTCCATCTGCAGCAAATCCGGCTGGAAACCAAAATCTAGCATCTGGCCAGGATGGTCCCCCAGACCTTCCAGAAGTTCCACCAATACCCCAGGAGCCGCCATTTGTAGACTTGATGCAATACACCGACAAATCCCAGCGTAGAGCTGCCGAAAAGGAGCATGACCAGGCGCTGAAAGTGTATCAGAAAGCAGTCAAAGCCCGCAACAGAGTCATCAACGAACGAACAAAAATGGAAGAGAAGTGGGAGAAGCAGCAAGAACAACAGGCGAAAGAAAAAGAAAAAGAAAGGAAAAAGTCGCTCAAACAAGAACCAAAACTAGATCAGACGCCGAAAGCGGACGCTCTTGAAGAAGACCTCGGTGCTTTGCAAATCGCTGGCCAAACCCCTCAGGAGCCCATCTCGCACACACCGTACAACACATACGACTTCTCCCGCAGTACCATCATGGATCAAGCTCCCCCTGACGACCGCTCTTCCATCGCCGACTCGGCGTACACGAACGACTCACATGCTTCTTCGGCAAGTCACCAAAACCTGCCGGACGCAGATGGCAAGCCTGAGAAGCAGAAGAAATTGAAAAAGTTCTGCATGTTGCCTCCCAAAGACTCCGCTGGGAACAAGGACCCGACGTGGATCCGGGTGTTCATGTCCGGCATGGACGAAGTCACAGCACACACGTCGCTATTCTTCCTGAACGAAACATACGAGCGCTTAGTCGGGGAAGTGGGAGCGAAGATAGAAGACTGGGTCAGCGAGGCAGATAGCCTAAGGTTGGTGCGGGAGATGGAAGGCTTTTCCTAATATTTTATGCCTCGCTATATATCCCCTTTATGCGCAATAGAATCATTTCTCACCACATCTCAACACCCTTCAGCCGCGCCACCATCACGCCTGGATAACACACAGCATCCCCAACAACCCCCTCCCCACCCACCCAACACCACTAACCAGCATCTCCACCCAAACCCCCTTCCCCGCCATCCCAAACTCGACAACCTCCCACCCCCACGAAAACGCCAGCACACTCAACACACCAACGACCTTCTCACTGCCCCGCGCCGCATCGTTGTAATCAGTCATGAACGGGACGCGAACCTGCTCCTTCGTATTCCAAAACCGCGCCATATGCACACGCGCCGCAAACACCACGGCCGCGAGCGCAAGAGGGGCAACGAAGCGGGACGACGTGGAATCACACGGCGGTTGGAGAACGAGGAGCGCTGCGGAAGTTACGAGGGAGAGGAGTAACTATTCCATTTTCATAGTCAGCTTTTGTCTGTGTGTGTGTGTGTGTGTGTGGGGGTGTGTCGATGGTCAGTGGTGTGGAGGTGTCAGCGTTAGGATAAATACGTATACCAACGGTCAATAGAAGGAGGGCTTGAAACTGAATAAGCATC